>NC_068439.1:48385375-48490375 GCF_023373465.1 Oncorhynchus keta | reverse complement strand
TCTCTCTTTCTCCATCTCTCTCTTTCTCTTTCTCCATCTTTCTCTTTCTCCATCTCTCTCTTTCTCTTTCTCCATCTCTCTCTTTCTCTTTCTCCATCTCTCTCTTTCTCCATCTCTCTCTTTCTCCATCTTTCTCTTTCTCCATCTCTCTCTTTCTCTTTCTCCATCTCTCTCTTTCTCTTTCTCCATCTCTCTCTTTCTCTATCTCTCTCTTTCTCTTTCTCCATCTCTCTCTTTCTCTATCTCTCTCTTTCTCTTTCTCCATCTCTCTCTTTCTCTTTCTCCATCTCTCTCTTTCTCTTTCTCCATCTCTCTCTTTCTTTCTCTCTCTCTCTTTCTCTCTTTCGCCATCTCTCTCTTTCTCCATCTCTCTCTTTCTCCATCTCTCTCTTTCTCCATCTCTCTCTTTCTCCATCTCTCTCTTTCTCCATCTCTCTCTCTTTCTCCATCTCTCTCTCTTTCACTCTTTCTCCATCTCTCTTTCACTCTTTCTCCATCTCTCTTTCCCCATCTCTCTCTCTCTCTTTCCCCATCTCTCTCTCTCTCTCTTTCCCCATCTCTCTCTCTCTCTCTTTCCCCATCTCTCTCTCTTTCCCCATATCTCTCTATCTCTCTCTTTCCCCATCTCTCTCTCTCTCTCTCTCTCTCTCTCTCTCTCTTTTCTCTCTCTCTCTCAGTGACCTCCATTGTGCGAATAAACAGTGAAGGTCTGAGTCGAGGCACAGATCAGTGTTGTTTTTCCCCAGGACATATCACACATTATCTTGTCATCTCTGCTGTAACTGAGACTGGGAGAGAGAGTGTGTGTCATAATCTGGAGCTTAGCACTCTACTACAACACACACAGGCACACGCACACATATACACACACCATTCTTGGCAAGCTCACCTCTATTAAACCCCATTTACCATAGCCTTATTTATTCTCAGTTAGGCTGTCTGGGTTGCTATTGTTATGGTGAATCAACTACAGACTACCTGCAGAAGGCTTAACAATTTAGAAAGGGTTTTACTGAAGACCGGTGGGTAAACCCAACCCTTTAACCCTAACCTTGGACATACCCTGACCCTAGCTTTAGCTCCATCCCCACCACTAACTCTACCTCCAGCCCTAACCCCAAACCTAACCACAGCCTCAGTTGTTTAGTGTGTGATGTAATCACTCTGCGACAGTAACTCTGCTGGCACTGACCTCCAAACAGCCCAACACTTCCTCCTCCAGGGTACGAGAGATGAAGACGAGATGGAGACCTGAATAGCACTGATAACCTTCTACTTCCATACAACCTTTTCCCTAAACACACACACACCTCACACATACACACTCTCCCCAGTCCCCCGTCCCCCCCTTTTTCCTCTCTCTTTCTCTCTCATGGATGTCAGTAGACCCAATGTGTCTGTACTGTGAATTAATGACTCCAACCTAAGTATATGCAAACCTCCGACTTCAACTGTACATACATACATTTTGACAGGCAGCTTGCCTCCCAAGATCAACAGTTTTTCTGTTTATGATATCAAAGGATTCGCTCCATGTGTAATCTTCAGAGTAACTCAACAAGCTCATATTTCATCTGACACATACTCCTCAGTTTAAAATCATGTATTTTTGCAGTAAATGTTTGTTTATGGCCTGATTCAGTATCTGTCTTGTAAATAGCTCCCCCAGTGACCTTGGCTCTCCTCACCGACAGCCGCAGTATTGACAAACACTACACACATGATGGATGTGTTTTCACACTTATGCTATCTCACACGATTGCATTTCACTCCTCCAACCAATTGGTGTGTAATTTACTTCATTCACACACATGCAAACACACACAAACAAACAGGGACATGTTGTGCCAACAGACGGGGCCAACAGTCATGGTGTCAACCCTTGTCACCTTGGTGTGTATGGGTTTGGTCTTGAAGTCATTGCCAGGGAACTCTGTGTCATGCCCAAACTGTCCAAGCTAGCATATTGCTATGTAATACTGCAGTTTCTAAATACACATTTGAAATGTATTGAAAAATGCCTTTCGGATGAAATAACATGTTAATTACCTCTCCTTCTCCCTCTATATTCTGTGTGTTGGCTTGAGGTATGAACCATCACTAACCAGTCCTTGTCCCTCTCCGTAGGTATGACACCATAACCAACCAGTGGGAGACTGTGTCTCCGCTCCCCAAGCCGGTGCACTCGGCAGCAGCCACGGTGTGCGGGGGGAAGGTGTATGTGTTTGGAGGGGTGAACGAGGCGGGCCGATCGGCGGGAGTACTGCAGTCATACGTTCCTCAGACCAACTCCTGGAGCTTCATAGAGTCACCCATGATCGGTAAGAGTCAAAACTGTAGCAGCCCTTAAAAAAACCCCACATGATTTCACATGTGTGTTTTTGGAACACTTCTCATGTGATCAAATGTTTTCACATGTAGTTTCATGTTATCATATGTCGATTTGCATGTTGCCACACGTTATCACATTAACTTCACGTGAGATCACATGAAAACGTGATTTTGAATCACGTGAAATTAGGGTGTTTTTTTCCCAAAAGGGAGTACTCTAGCTTCTGCTCTATAATGAACTGAACTGAACAGTGAGGGAATGGCAGAGATATCAGAAATGTAAAGAGGGTTGAGAGCACAGTTCAAACTACCTCACCGTCCCCTTCCATTTACACACACACACACACACACACACACACACACACACACACACCACCTTATCTAATCCCACAGTACCCCCGGGCCTAGGCATGCAGCAGAAATATATCCGAGGGAGGGAGAAAGAGAGGGGGAGAGGGACGGGGATAGATCGGAGAAGGGGGGTGATGTAACTGACAGGGGATAGAGGGGTGTATCTGTTAATGACAGGAGCAGAGATTCAGGGCAGAGAGGAGAGGAAGAAGAGGACGGGAGTAGAGAGAGGAGGATAGCAGCCTGAATACCCTGGGTTATAACCAGATTCTCCTTAGTATCTGTTTGCTGTTTGGGCCTCCCTCCCCAGCATGAGCTGCAAATGGCTTTTGCAAACATTTATCAACTGGCTATTTCCTGCTTTTACGCACGCACGCACGCACACACGCACGCGTACACGCACATGCACACGTACACGCGCACACGCACACACACACACACACACACACACACACACACACACACACACACACACACACACACACACACACACACACACACACACACACACACACACACACACACACAGGAACACACACACACACACACAGGAACACACACACAATTAGATTGACAGACAATGCCACACATTCATACCCAAGCTGTTAAGTTATCTCAGGCAGTCACTAATCGTGTGGGTGAGCGTGAGCCTTTACAGTATATTTGATCTTTCAGCTTCCATATCAAATCTAAACATTTCAAGCAGGCAACCTAAGAAAATTAACAACAACGACAAATGGTTTGATGAAGAATGCAAAAACCTAACAAAGAAATTGAGAAACCAGAAAACCTGAGCCTATGCCTTCACAATGGTGAATCACTAAAACCATACAGAAATAAAAGAAAGGACAGCACGTCAGAAATCAGCTCAATATAGTTGAAGAATCTAACTACTTCTGGGATAATTGGAACGCCAATCTTTTTAGCTCTATAAAAAAGAACAAACAGCAAAAACATGGCTTTTTACCAAATTACCGTACGACAGACCACGTATACACCCTGCTCACCCTAATTGAAATGCAAACAAACCAAAACAAAGGAAAAGTCTTCTCATGCTTTGTTGATTTCAAAAAGGCCTTTGACTCAATATGGTATGATGGTTTGCTATATAAATTGATGGAAAGTGGTGTTGGGAGGAAAAACGTACATTATAAAATCCATGTACACAAACAAGTGTGCGGTTAAAATTGGCAAAACAACACAACAATTTATTTCCACAGTGCCATGGGGTGAGACAAGGATGCAGCTTGAGCCCCTTCCTCTTCAACATAGATATCAATGAATTGGCAAGGGCACTAGAACAGTCTGCATCACCCGGCCTCACCCTACTAGAATCTGAAGTCAAATGTCTACTGTTTGCAGATGATCTGGTGCTTCTGTCACCAACCAAGGAGGGCTTACAGCAGCACCGAGATCTTCTGCACAGATTCTGTCAGACCTGGGTCCAGACAGTAAAACAGAAATAATGGTGTTCAAGTGAAGGTCCAGTTGCCAGGAAAACAAATACAAATTCCATCTAGACACTGTTGCTCTAGAGCACACAAAAAATATACATACCTCAGCCTAAGCATCAGCACCACAGGTACCTTCCACAAAGCTGTGAACGTTCTGAGAGACAAGGCAAGAGGGGCCTTCTATGCTATCAAAAGGAAAATCAAATTTAACATCCCAATTAGGATCTGGCTAAATGTACTTGAATCAGTTATAGAACACATTGCCCTTTATGGTTGTAAGTTCTGAGGTCCGCTCACCAACCAGGAATTCCCAAAATGGGACAAACACCAAATTGAGACTGCATGCAGAACTCTGAAAAAAACACACCAAATAATGCCTGCAGAGCAGAATTAGGACGGTACCCACTAATTATCAAAATCCAGAAAAGAGATGTTAAATTGTACAACCACCTAAAAAGAAGCAATTCCCAAACCTTCCATAACAAAGCCATCACCTACAGCGAGAGTCCCCTAAGCAAGGTGGTCCTGGAGCTCTGTTCACAAACAGACCGTACAGACCGTACAGAACCAAATCATGAGAAAGCAAAAAGGTAATTACTTGACACATTGGAAAGAATGAACAAAAGACAAAGTAAACTAAAATGGTATTTGGCCCTAAACAGAGAGTACAAAGTGGCAGAATACCTGATCACTGTGACTGACCCAAAATTAAGGAAAGCTTTGACTATGTACAGACTCAGTGAACATAGCCTTGCTATTGAGAGAGGCCACCGTAGGCAGACCTGGCTCTCAAGAGAGGCCACTGTAGGCAGACCTGGCTCTCAAGAGAGGCCACTGTAGGCAGACCTGGCTCTCAAGAGAGGCCACTGTAGGCAGACCTGGCTCTCAAGAGAGGCCACTGTAGGCAGACCTGGCTCTCAAGAGAGGCCACTGTAGGCAGACCTGGCTCTCAAGAGAGGCCACTGTAGGCAGACCTGGCTCTCAAGAGAGGCCACTGTAGGCAGACCTGGCTCCCACTGCCCAGAAAATGAGGTGGAAACTGAGCTGCACTTCCTAACCTCCTGCCAAATGTTTGACCATATTAGAGGCACATGCAGTGGGGCAAAAAAGTATTTAGTCAGCCACCAATTGTGCAAGTTCTCCCACTTAAAAAGATGAGGCCTGTAATTTTCATCATAGGTACACTTCAACTATGACAGACAAAATGAGAAGAAAAAAATCCAGAAAATCACATTTAATGAATTTATTTGCTAATTATGGTGGAAAATAAGTATTTGGTCAATAACAAAAGTTAATCTCAATACTTTGTTATATACCCTTTGTTGGCAATGACAGAGGTCAAACATTTTCTGTAAGTCTTCACAAGGTTTTCACACACTGTTGCTGGTATTTTGGCCCATTCCTCCATGCAGATCTCCTCTAGAGCAGTGATGTTTTGGGGCTGTTGCTGGGCAACACGGACTTTCAACTCCCTCCAAAGATTTTCTATGGGGTTGAGATCTGGAGACTGGCTAGGCCACTCCAGGACCTTGAAATGCTTCTTACGAAGCCACTCCTTCGTTGCCCGGGCGGTGTGTTTGGGATCATTGTCATGCTGAAAGACCCAGCCACATTTCATCTTCAATGCCCTTGCTTATGGAAGGAGGTTTTCACTCAAAATCTCACGATACATGGCCCCATTCATTCTTTCCTTTACATGGATCAGTCGTCCTGGTCCCGTTGCAGGAAAACAGCCCCAAAGCATGATGCTTCCACCCCCATGCTTCACAGTAGGTATGGTGTTCTTTGGTTGCAACACGACAAGTTGAATTTTACCAAAAAGTTATATTTTGGTTTCATCTGACCATATGACATTCTCCCAATCTTCTTCTGGATCATCCAAATGCTCTCTAGCAAACTTCAGATGGGCCTGGACATGTACTGGCTTAAGCAGGGGGACACGTCTGGCACTGCAGGATTTGAGTCCCTGGCGGCGTAGTGTGTTACTGATGGTAGGCTTTGTTACTTTGGTCTCAGCTCTCTGCAGGTCATTCAATAGGTCCCCCAGTGTGGTTCTGGGATTTTTGCTCACCGTTCTTGTGATCATTTTGACCCCACGGGGTGAGATCTTGCGTGGAGCCCCAGATCGAGGGAGATTATCAGTGGTCTTGTGTATCTTGCATTTCCTAATAATTGCTCCCACAGTTGATTTCTTTAAACCAGACTGCTTACCCATTGCAGATTCAGTCTTCCCATCCTGGTGCAGGTCTACAATTTTGTTTTTGGTGTCCTTTGACAGCTCTTTGGTCTTTGCCATGCAGGAGTTTGGTTAAACAGACCCACAAAGAATTAGAAAAACAAATAAAATGTTGATTAACTCCCATATCTATTAGGTGAAATGCCAACAACAGCAAGATGTGTGACCTGTTGCCACAAGGAAAGGGCAACCAGGGAAGAATAAACACCATTGTAAATACAACACATATTTATGTTTATTTATTTTCCCTTTTGTACTTTAACAACTTGCACATTTCTACGACACTGTATGTAGAAATAATGACCTTTGAAATGTTTCCATTTAAATAAATAAAAATTGAGTGTAATGTTTACTGTTAATTTTTTATTTATTTCATGTATGTTTTCCATGCCAATGAAGCCTTTTGAATGGAATGGAATTGAGAGAGGGGGATGGGAGAGAGGGATGGGGTAGAGAGCGAGGGGAATGGGCAGAGAGCGAGGGGAATGGGCAGAGAGCGAGGGGAATTGGCATAGAGCGATGGGAATGGGCAGAGAGCGAGGGAAATGGGCAGAGAGCGAGGGGAATGGGCAGAGAGCGAGGGAAATGGGCAGAGAGCGAGGGAAATGGGCAGAGAGCGAGGGAAATGGGCAGAGAGCGAGGGAAATGGGCAGAGAGCGAGGGAAATGGGCAAAGAGCGAGGGGAATGGGCAGAGAGCGAGGGAAATGGGCAGAGAGCGAGGGGAATGGGCAGAGAGCGAGGGGAATGGGCAAAGAGCAATGGGAATGGGCAGAGAGAGATGGGAATGGGCAGAGAAAGAGCTGGGGGCGAGAGAGAGAGAGAGCGAGCTGGGGGAGAGAGAGCGAGAGCTGGGAGCGAGATAGAGAGCTGGGGGCGAGAAAGAGGGGGAGAGGGATGGGGAAGCAGAGGGATGAGGGGGAGAGGGGTACGGGCAGAGAGCGAGGGAGATAGAGATGGGCCAGAGAAAGGGATGGGGAGAAGGAGAGCGAGGGGAATGGGCGGAGAGCGAGGGGAATGGGCGGAGAGCGAGGGGAATGGGCGGAGAGCGAGGGGAATGGGCGGAGCGGAATGGGCAGAGAGCGAGGGGAATGGGCGGAGAGCGATGGGAATGGGCAGAGAGCGAGGGGAATGGGCGGAGAGCGATGGGAATGGGCAGAGAGCGATGGGAATGGGCAGAGAGCGATGGGAATGGGCAGAGAGCGATGGGAATGGGCAGAGAGCGATGGGAATGGGCAGAGAGCGATGGGAATGGGCAGAGAGCGATGGGAATGGGCAGAGAGCGATGGGAATGGGCAGAGAGCGATGGGAATGGGCAGAGAAAGAGCTGGGGGTGAGAGAGAGAGAGAGCGAGCTGGGGGTGAGAGAGAGAGAGAGCGAGCTGGGGGTGAGAGAGAGAGAGAGAGCGAGCTGGGGGTGAGAGAGAGAGAGAGCGAGCTGGGGGTGAGAGAGAGAGAGAGCGAGCTGGGGGTGAGAGAGAGAGAGAGCGAGCTGGGGGTGAGAGAGAGAGAGAGCGAGCTGGGGGTGAGAGAGAGAGAGAGCGAGCTGGGGGTGAGAGAGAGAGAGCGAGCTGGGGGTGAGAGAGAGAGCTGGGAGCGAGATAGAGAGCTGGGGGCGAGAAAGAGGGGGAGAGGGATGGGGAAGCAGAGGGATGGGGAAGCAGAGGGATGAGGGGGAGAGGGGTACGGGCAGAGAGCGAGGGAGATAGAGATGGGCCAGAGAAAGGGATGGGGAGAAGGAGAGCTTAGGAATGGAGGGGAAATGGGCAGAGAGAGAGGGAATGGGCGATGGGAATGGGGAGAGCGAGGGGAATGGGCGGAGAGCGATGGGAATGGGCAGAGAGCGAGGGGAATGGGCGATGGGAATGGGCAGAGAGCGATGGGAATGGGATGGGAATGGGCAGAGAGCGATGGGAATGGGCAGGGCAGATGGGAAAGAGCTGGAATGGGCAGAGAGCGATGGGAATGGGAGAGAGAGCGAAGGGAATGGGCAGAGAGCGATGGGAATGAGAGAGAGAGCTGGGGGTGAGAGAGAGAGAGACCAAGCTGGGGGTGAGAGAGAGAGACCAAGCTGGGGGTGAGAGAGAGAGAGCGAGCTGGGGGGAGAGAGAGAGCGAGCTGGGGGTGAGAGAGAGAGCGAGCTGGGGGTGAGAGAGAGAGAGCTGGGAGAGATAGAGAGAGCGAGAAAGAGGGGGAGAGGGATGGGAAGCAGAGGGATGAGGGGGAGAGGGGACGGGCAGAGAGCTGGGGAGATAGAGATGGGCCAGAGAAAGGGATGGGGAGAAGGGAGCGAGGGGAAGAAGCAGATGGGCAGGATGATGGGAATGGGCAGAGAGCGATGGGAATGGGCAGAGAAAGAGCTGGGGGCGAGAGAGAGAGAGCTGGGGGTGAGAGAGAGGGAGAGCTGGGGGTGAGAGAGAGAGCAAGCTGGGGGTGGGCGAGCAGAGAGAGAGGGATGGGGGGAGAGAGAGAGAGCTGGGGGAGGGGAGAGCTGGGAGCGAGATAGAGAGCTGGGGGTGAGAAAGAGGGGGAGGGATGAGAAGCGGGCAGAGAGAGGGAGATAGAGATGGGCCGAGCGGGGAATGGGCGGAGAGCGAGGGGCGGAGAGCGGGGAATGGGCGGAGAGCGAGGGGAATGGGGGAATGGGAATGGGCAGAGAGCGATGGGAATGGGCAGAGAGCGATGGGAATGGGCAGAGAGGAATGATGGGAATGGGCAGAGAGCGATGGGAATGGGCAGAGAGCGATGGGAATGGGCAGAGAGATGGGAATGGGCAAGAGCTGGGAATGGGCAGAGAAAGAGCTGGGGCGAGAGAGAGAGAGAGATGGGGAGAGAGAATGGGCGAGCTGGGGGCGAGAGAGAGAGAGAGAGAGAGCGAGCTGGGGGCGAGAGAGAGAGAGAGAGAGAGAGAGCTGGGGGGGGTGAGAGAGAGCGAGCTGGGGGAGAGAGAGAGGAGCTGAGAGAGAGAGAGCTGGGGGTGAGAGAGAGAGAGAGCGAGCTGGGGGTGAGAGAGAGAGAGAGAGCGAGCTGGGGGTGAGAGAGAGAGCTGGGAGCGAGATAGAGAGCTGGGGGCGAGAAAGAGGGGGAGAGGGATGGGGAAGCAGAGGGATGAGGGGGAGAGGGGTACGGGCAGAGAGAGAGGGAGATAGAGATGGGCCAGAGAAAGGGATGGGGAGAAGGAGAGCGAGGGGGAGAGAGAAGAGGCCGTATTGGACCGAGATTGCTACATCAGAGAATTGATCCAAAACAATTATTGTGCACAATTACATGAGAGAAAGTGACCTTTAGAGTGATTTGGATGCCCTCTGAACAATCATGATTTCCGGGTGATGTGTATTGCAATCTACCTGACAACAAAACCTTAGTTACACCCTACTTCTATTTTCCTCTTGTTACACAATAACAGTGGCCTGACTACCCTTCCACATTGCTCCGGCCAAACGTCACACCCACTATCGTTTCCTCTCTGCGATGAGTCTGGATTTGCTTTCCTCCAGTTCATTGGAGGCTGCTGAGGGGAGGACGGCTCATAATAATGGCTGGAGTGGAGCGAATGTGATCAAACCACGTGTTTGGTGTATTTGTTACCATTCCACCCATTCCGCTCCAGCCATTACCACGAGCCCATCCTCCCCAAGTAAGGTGCCACCAACCTCCTGTGCTGCAATTGCTGTGCAACGCCCCTCATTTTGACGTCAGCACCAACAACTTCTCGGATGGCAGATTCAGACTGAATGTATGTAGCAATCGTCAGAGCAGCTGAATTAAATTCGGGGTGAGGTGTCAGGCAACAATACCGGGGAATAACAGGAAACAACATGGGAATAATTAACCTTAAGAGATCATTCCTGTGATTGGGTCTTTATCTGGTCTCTTGGCTGAGTAGACTGAGGATTCGTTGTCCCATTCCCCTGTAGTCATTCTGAAGGGCCAGGATGTAATCGTAGACTTAAATCACTAAGAGACTAGTGTTTGTTTAAATGTTTACATGTGCTGTAGTGGAACCACTGTCAATGACTGCATGACTTGATCTGTGACTGTACCCCTCTATCCAGTAAACTAACACTAGTTATTTTGTGATGTCTGCTCCTCAGTCCTTTGTAGTCTAATCAGAGTCCAATCTAATCAGCCTTTGTTCGTGTGATGTATGAGATCACTCCGGTAGTGACTAAGATTGAACAGTTTGCATCAATTAATTTCTTCTAAAATGAAGAAGAAATTAAGAGAAAGAGAGAAATAGGGTCTTTTTTTCCACTTTACTTAGCTAGAAAATGCAGCGAGTTAGTTTAGCCTACTGAAACACCCTGCTCAAACAGAGGTGTGTTATGTTAGCTAGCTGGCTATGACTTTCCAACACAACATTGGAACTCTTCCAAGTCTAGGTAAGCTTTTGGTATTACTAATTTATTGCCACCAGGGTCCACCGGTGTAACTGCTTACTGACTACACAAATGATACTGCATGATTGTAGCGGGTTTACTAACCTGCTAGTTCTATTAGCTATGCTGACTATGACGTTACTTTATCTAATATGGTGACAACGATGTAGGCTGTATGTAGCGGTTTGGCTTGGAAAGGTTTTTTCTCCTGGTTACATAACATCTGATGTGTTGTGCAATTGAAGTCCGGAAGAGAATGAATACGACGTGGCTGCTATGAAAGTGAACTCTGTTTACGTGGGATCAGGGGTGTATACATTCCGCCGTTTCTGTTGAAAATCTTAAACGGAAGAAAACAGGGATAATCATACCTGATTTTGTCCAATAGAAACTATAGTTTGCAACTGTTGGACTAATGATTACACCCTATATCAACTAGATGCAAGGCGGTGTTGAATGTCACTGTCTGTCACCTCAAATTTGTATTTCGACCTGTGTGCACCTACTTTGTAAACTTTCATTCATAGGCTGGGTTGTAGCAACCTCATGGGGAAAATTCAAGGGAAAATTCAAGTATCATGTAGTAGCCTAAACCTATTGTTGTTACATTGAACTGGGTGAATGGAATATGAATGACAGTCATCCAATATGCTGTAATAGAAATAAGGCCATGCTCATGTAAATAGATATTGTCCTCCCTCATCTTAAACGGCACTGACCACCACTGCTTTTAATATAGTGCTCAATGAGCTTAATATTCACACATTAGAGGGGCTCATCTGAGGCAGGGAAAAGTGTTTCTGCTGGTAAAGCAGAACAGTAGAACAGCAGTCCCAAGGGAATAGCTTTTGCATTCTGTCTCTGGAGACAGTTAATACAAAACCTTCTGTGACTGACACACACTTGCACACACGCAGACATGGCAGCCACGTTGTGTCACTGATAGTGACAGGCCTAGGGTTCTGAGTTGTCACAGAGAGAGGGGGGGATGGAGTGAAAGAGAGCGGGACGGCTGAACGGCTGTCGTCAGTCACGCCTGGCAAAATGGCATTTTAATTAAACACATCTTGCTTTATAGGCACTGAAGGGTGTGTGTGTGTGTGTGTGTGTGTGTGTGTGTGTGTGGACATGGTGGATGGAGGTGAAAAACAAAACACTACACTGGGATGTGTCTGCATTATTCATGATGTCATAAATTGGCCAGCTGTAATCGTTTAGGAGACGATTGCTCTGTCAGAGTGTAAGGTACATTGATATGTCTTCAACAAGCATGCGTACTTGTGTGCCTTATATAGGTAAGGAGGAAAGGGGGGTCAGAAGCGAGGTAGAGGTCGTTGCAAAAGGTCAAGGCACATTAATACACAACAATTACATTGTTTGAAGCTTTATTCACAGTATAAGGTTTCTGCATGGGAGTTTGATTAAATTCCTACCTTACCCAGGGTGTTTTGTGTATGATTGTTTCCACAGTAAGACTGTAGAAGTCTGCCCCCATTTTCTCCATGCAGTAGCTGATTACATTATATGCAATATCCTTACTCATTCCTCATTTTCAATCCATGCACAGGACTTTATCCTTAAATTTAAAAAAAAATATATATATACAGTTGAAGTCAGAGGTTTACATACACCTTAGCCAAATACATTTAAACTCAGTTTAAGTTAATAAAAATCCCTGTTTTAGGTCAGTTGGGATCACCACTTTATTTTAATAATGTGAAATGCCAGAATAATAGTAGTTATTTATTTTAGCATTTCTTTCATCACATTCCCAGTGGGTCAGAAGTTTACATGCACTCAATTAGTATTTGGCAGCATTGCCTTTAAATTGTTTAACTTGGATCAAATGTTTCAGGTACCCTTCCACAAGCTTCCCACAATAAGTTGGGTGAATTTTGGCCCATTCCTCCTGACAGAGCTGGTGTAACTGAGTCAGGTTTGTAGGCCTCCTTGCTCGCACACGCTTTTTCAGTTCTGCCCACACATTTTCTATAGGATTGAGGTCAGGGCTTTGTGATGGCCACTCCAATACCTTGACTTTGTTGTCCTTAAGCCATTTTGCCACAACTTTGGAGGTATGCTTGGGGTCATTGTCCATTTGGAAGAGCCATTTGCGACCAAGCTTTAACTTCCTGACTGATGTCTTGAGATGTTGCTTCAATATATCCACATAATTTTACTTCCTCATGATGCCATCGTTTTGTGAAGTGCAGCAGTCCGTCCTGCAGCAAAGCACCCCCACAACATGATGGTGCCACCCCCGTGCTTCACGGTTGGGAGGGTGTTCTTCGGCTTGCAAGCCTCCCCCTTTTTCCTCCAAACATAACGATGGTCATTATGGCCAAACAATTCTATTTTTGTTTCATGAAACCAGAGGACATTTCTCCAAGAAGTATGATCTTGGTCCCCATGTGCAGTTGCAAACCGTAGTCTCGCTTTTTTATTGTGGTTTTGGAGCAGTGGCTTCTTCCTTGCTGAGTGGCCTTTCAGGTCATGTCGATATAGGACTTGTTTTACTGTGGATAGAGATACATTTGTACCTGTTTCCTCCAGCATCTTCACAAGGTCCTTTGCTGTTGATTTGCACTTTTCGCACCAAAGTACGTTCATCTCTAGGAGACAGAACGCATCTCCTTCCTGAGCGGTATGACGGCTGCGTGGTCCCATGGTGTTTATACTTGCGTTCGACTGTTTTTACAGATGAACGTGGTACCTTCAGGCATTTGGAAATTGCTTCCAAGGATGAACCAGACTTGTGGAGGTCTACAATTTTTCTAAAGTCTTGGCTGATTTCTTTTGATTTTCCCAGGCCCTGAAATACATCCACAGGTACACCTCCAATTGACTCAAATTATGTCAATTAGCCTATCAGAAGCTTCTAAAGCCATGACATCTTTTCTGGAATTGTCCAAGCTGTTTAAAGGCACAGTCAACTTAGTGTATGTAAACTTCTGACCCACTGGAATTGTGATACAGTGAATTATAAATGACATTATCTGTAAACAATTGTTGGAAAAATTACTTGTGTCATTCAAAAAGTAGATGTCCTAACCGACTTGCCAAAACTATAGTTTGTTAACAAGAAATGTGTGAAGTGGTTGAAAAATGAGTTTTAATGTGTGTATGTAGACTTCTGACTTTGTGTGTGTGTGTGTGTGTGTGTGTGTGTGTGTGTGTGTGTGTGTGTGTGTGTGTGTGTGTGTGTGTGTGTGTGTGTGTGCGTGTGTGTGTGTGTGTGTATACTGTGTACACACACACACACACACAGAGGATTGCCATAGGGTGTAATCCAATAGTAAATTATTAAGACTTAAGACCTTTATATTGGAACCAGGTATAAACACATTTGGAGCACAAACAATAGAACGTCAAGCTGATTCATGAATACTGCTATTTCAATTGTTATCCGTTCACTGTGAAATTCCCATTTCCCAAAACCATAGTATTTTTAATCTCCAGCCTCGAACTCAAGGAAGTGGTAAGAGGAATGTAGATGTGATTTTGCACGCAGCGCTAGACAGAAGGTGACATGGAAAACAAAATGATGCCATTATAGCCGGGGAGATTCTGCAGTGAGGATAATACAATTGAAACAGTAACTTCTATTTGGTTTTTGCCTGGTTTTCATTCTAGCTCATCACCTCTGTGTTTTCAACTTCTATCTATCCCTGGCTGCACTATATGACCAAAAGTATGTGGACGCCTGCTCGTTGAACATCTCATTCCAGGATCATGGGCTTTAATAAGGAATTGGTCCCCCCTTTGCTGCTATAACAGCCTCCACTCTTTTGGGAAGGCTTTCCACTCGATCAAATCAAACTTTATTTGTCACATGCGCCGAATACAGTGTAGACCTTACCGGGAAATGCTTACTTTACAAGCCGTTAACGGAACAGTGTAGTTTCAGAAGAGTTAAGAAAATATTTACCAATTAAACTAAAGTAAATAATAAAAGGTAATACAATAAAATAACAATAATGAGGCTATATACTGGGGGTACCGGTACCAAGTCAGTGTGCGGGGGTACAGGTTAGTTGAGGTCATTTGAAATTGTAGGTAGAGTGAAATGTCTGTACATAGATAATAAAAAGCCAGTAGCAGCAGTGTAAAAACAAATTGTGGGGGGGGGTCATCAATGTCAAAAGTCCGGTTCGATTAATTGTTCAGCAGTCTTATGGCTTGGGGGTAGAAGCTGTTTGGTCCTAGATTTGGCGCTCCGGGTACCGCTTGCCATGCGGTAGCAGAGAAAACAGTCTATAACTTGGGTGACTGGAGTCTCTGACAATTTTATGGGCTTTCCTCTGACACCGCCTATTATATAGGTCCTGTATGTTAGATGTTACATTGCTGCGGGGACTTGCTTACGTTCAGCCAAAAGAGCATTAGTGGGGTCGGGTACTGATGTTGGGCGATTAGGCCTAGCTTGCAGTCGGCGGTCTAATTCATCCCATAGGTGTTCAATGGAGTTATAAGGTCAGGGCTCTGTGCAGGCCAGTCAAATTCTTCCATACAGATCTCGACAAACCATTTCTGTATGGACCTCTCTTTGTGCACGGGGGCATTGTCATGCTGAAACAAAGGGCCTTCCCCAGACTTTTGCGACAAAGTTGGAAGCACAGAATTGTCTAGAATGTCATTGTATACTGTAGCCTTAAGATTTTCCTTCACTGTAATTAAGGGGGCCTAGCCCGAACCATTAAAAACAGCCTCCTCCACCAAACTTTACAGTTGGCACTATGCATTGGGGCAGGTGGCGTCCTCCTGGCATGCTCCAAACCCAGATTCATCTGTCGGACTACCAGATGGTGAAGCATGATTCATCAACCCAGAGAACGTGTTTCCACTGCTCCAGAGACCAATGGCGGCGAGCTTTACACCACTCCAGCCTATGCTTGGCATTGCACATGGTGATCTCTGCCATGGAAACCCATTTCATGAAACTCCCAACTAACAGTTATTGTGCTGACTTTACTTTCATAGGCAGTTTGGAATTCGGTAGTGAGTGTTGCAACCGAGGACATACTTTTTACGTGCTATGCGCTTTAGCACTTGCCAGTCCCATTCTGTGAGCTTGTGTGGCCTACCACTTCGCGTCTGAGCCGTTGTTGCTCCTAGACATTTCCACTTCACAGTAACAGCACTTACAGTTGACCGGGCCAGCTCTAGCAGGGCAGAAATGTGACAAACTGACTTGTTGGAAAGGTGGTATCCTATGACGGTGCTACTTTGAAAGTCAGTGAGCTCTTCAGTAAGGCCATTCTACACTGCCAGTGTTTCCTATGGAGATTGCATGGCTGTGTGCTCGATTTTATACACTTCTCAGGAACGGGTGTGGCTGAAATAGCCAAATCCACTAATTTCAAGGGGTGTCCACATACTTTTATATTTATAGTGTATTTCTCTTTCTGGCTGCTTATTTTCTCTTCGTTTGTGTCTCTTCAGTTCTGTCTCCCTTTTGTAGATATTACACCATGTGTCTGTTTTTGATTTCAAAAACAATATTTTGGTATTTGTTTCATTAGTCCATTGTTGATGGATGTTTTGCATGTCAGCAAACAAGTTTTCAAGATATAGAACTTTCAAACTACAAAAATACAGCCGGTATGATGCAAAATGCTGACATGTAGAACATTCTGGGACTCTATCAACAATGGACAAAACATATATATATTTTAAGTTAATATGAAAATGGACTGATGAAACAAATTACCAGTAGTTTTGGGGTGGAATTGTTCCTCTAACACCTACATCAAAAAATGGCTTCATAACAAGCTGTCTTTCTTCACGTCACAGCTGCCTATGATATCATTTGATGCACTGGCTTCCTCCTGAAGCAGTCATGGTCCCTCCCCCATTATTCACCCAAAATCATCACACTACTGAGCAATAGATGTTTCAGAGTCCACCTCAGCGAGGCAAAGAGTACATGGAAGAGACATACCAACAGTCTCCCCCAAGGCACAGTGCTGGCCTCTGTTCAACCTCTACACAAACGGCCTCCCAAAAAAACACCTTCCAAAAATTCATATACTTCTGACGACATATGCCTGGCAACGCAAGCTCCAAACTTCGACACCCTGGAGCAAACCCTAAAACTGGAACAATAGTGCAACAAATGGCGACTTCAACCAAGCCGAGCAAAAACTGTATTCAGTATATTCCACCTCCATAAAAGGCCAAAAGAGCTCGACACCCAGATGAACAACCACAAGCTAGAGCGCCAACCTACCTCCAGATACCTTGGGGTGACCCTGCACAGGTCACTTACCTTCTGGGAGCACCTGAGGACAACAGCAGCTAAGGTTAAAACCAGGAACAACCTGATCTCTAAACAAGCTGGCTCAACATGGGGCGTTGCTACCACCACCATTCATACCTCGGCACTCTCATTCTCAGCAGCAGAGTAATATGCACCTGTCTGGTCAAGGTCGTCTCTCTCACTCGCACGCACGCACGCACGCGCACGACATACAGCTAAACACCACCATGCACATCATCACTGGCATACTGCAATCCACCCCGCTTTCCTGGCTCGATGTTCTGGCATACATATCCAGCCAATGCCTTGCCAACCTCCAACGATGGGGCATTAAAGCAAGCCCCCTACAGTATGTGCCTGTGAGGTGAAGCAAACCATGCACCACATTCTTGAAGACTGTCTAATCTACAAACTCAGCGGAGGCCTACTCACTCAACCCAGCAGGACCGGAAGCAATCACTTGGCTGAAGGACTTTGCATTCGCTAAATAAAAAAATAAGTATTTAAAAACGGACACATGTAGAGATAATCGCTGTAACTTCTAACTCCACTTCTGTCTGTTTTTGTAACGTGCATCTCTTTGTGTTTCTTCTCCAGATAATAAGTATGCCCCAGCGGTCACTCTGAATGGGCACATCTTTATTCTGGGAGGAGCCTATGCCCGGGCCATCACCATCTATGACCCAGACAAAGGAAACATCAAAGCCGGACCCAACATGAACCACTCACGACAGTTCTGCAGGTAAGAACCCATATGCACCAATATGAACCACTCCCGGAAGTTCTGCAGGTAAGAACCCATGCGAAGCTATATGAACCACTCACGACAGTTCTGCAGGTAAGAACCTATACGCACCAATATGAACCACTTCCAGAAGTTCTGCAGGGAACAACCCGTACAAACCAATATGAACCACTCACGACAGTTCTGCAGGTAAGAACCCATACGAAGCTATATGAACCACTCACGACAGTTCTGCAGGTAAGAACCCATACGAAGCTATATGAACCACTCACGACAGTTCTGCAGGTAAGAACCTATACGCACCAATATGAACCACTTCCAGAAGTTCTGCAGGGAACAACCCGTACAAACCAATATGAACCACTCACGACAGTTCTGCAGGTAAGAACCCATACGCACCAATATGAACCACTCATGACAGTTCTGCAGGTAAGAACCCATACGCACCAATATGAACCACTCATGACAGTTCTGCAGGTAAGAACCCATACGCACCAATATGAACCACTCATGACAGTTCTGCAGGTAAGAACCCATACGCACCAATATGAACCACTCATGACAGTTCTGCAGGCAAGAACCCAGACGCACCAATATGAACCACTTCCAGAAGTTCTGCAGGTAAGAACCCATATGAACCAATATGAACCACCCACGACAGTTCTGCATGTAAGAACCCATACAAACCAATATGAACCACTCACGACAGTTCTGCAGGTAAGAACCCATACGAACCTATATGAACCACTCACGACAGTTCTGCGGGTAAGAACCCATACGCACCAATATGAACAACTCACAACAGTTCTGCAGGTAAGAACCCATACACACCAATATGAACCACTCATGACAGTTCTGCAGGTAAGAACCTATACGCACCAATATGAACCACTTCCAGAAGTTCTGCAGGTAAGAACCAATATGAACCACCCACGACAGTTCTGCGGGTAAGAACCCATACGAACCAATATGAACCACTCACGACAGTTCTGCGGGTAAGAAGCAGTATGAACCACCCACGACAGTTCTGCGGGTAAGAAGCCATATAATCCAATATGAACCACTTCCAGAAGTTCTGCAGGTAACAACCCATACGAACCAATATGAACCACTCACGACAGTTCTGCGGGTAAGAAGCCATATAATCCAATATGAACCACTCACGACAGTTCTGCGGGTAAGAAGCAGTATGAACCACCACCATAAATGTTTGTAAGTTCGGGGTCAGTACAGGAATGCAAACTTCCTACAGGAATCCTGCTAGAATTGTTTTATTCAGTCTCCAAAAAACATTTAGTAAAAAAGTCATTAAGCAGGAATATGAGTCAAGTCTGAAGTCATATGCTGTAGATTCCAAGTCAAGTCACAGGTCTGTATATTTAAACTTTGGGGCCCAGTGCATAGAATACACCCTAGACAGATACTCAGAAATACATTTGGGAAGACAGCGATCCAGAGGTTATTAATTGCTAAACTATTCCCACATACACCAGCAGCTGTTCCACTACATTTAGCTTTTACCTAGGTCTGACTGAATAAGACTGGTGCTGGGTGATCACACACACATACACACACACACTCGGCGCTATGCGCCAGCAGTCATTATAAACTAAACTGGACACTTCGTTTTTACTTTTCCGTGTCCTTGGCTGAATTCTCCTTGTTTATCTTTAACAGCCAAATTGGGCTTTAGCCAGCACTGTGTTCCTTCTGGGTCAGCTGTGCTTTTTTTCTGACTGGATTTACTCTTTATGTAATAATCTCATGGTGTGTGTCTCTCAGTGATGTTTGTTTTTGTGGGCTGTGAGTTTGTGTATCAATCAGCTGTGTGTGTACCTTATGTAAATATAGATTGCTCCAGCCCCCAGTGGGATTACAAAACTGTAATCAGTTTATAGCTAAAGTGTTAATCCCCCCCACACACACTCCTCCTGTTTCTGTTCCCCACATCAGATGAGCACATTTGTAAAGATATTTTTCATAACTTTTCTCTCCCTCCACAAAGGCACATTTTAATTATGATCTCTCTCGGGAAAGCGATGTTGTCATGTCGAGAGAATGTGATAAAGTAATATCATCTCATAGCAACAAGTTCAGTGATCAGACTATCTCGCTCTGCTTCTCTCTGCTTCCTCTCTCCTCGCTCTCCCTCCTCTCTCTCTCTCTCTCTCTCTCTCTCTCTCTCTCTCTCTCTCTCTCTCTCTCTCTCTCTCTCTCTCTCTCTCTCCTCTCTCTCTCTCTCTCTCTCCTCCCTCTCTCTCCTCTCTCCCTCTCCTCTCTCTCCTCTCTCCTCTCCCTCTCCTCTCCCTCTCTCTCCTCCTCTCCTCTCCTCTCCTCTCCTCTCTCTCCTCTCTCTCCTCTCCTCTCCTCTCTCTCCTCTCCTCTCCTCTCCTCTCCTCTCTCCTCTCCTCTCCTCTCCTCTCCTCTCCTCTCCCTCTCTCCTCTCCTCTCCTCTCCTCTCCTCTCCCTCTCTCTCCTCTCCTCTCCTCTCCTCTCCTCTCCTCTCCTCTCCTCTCCTCTCCTCTCCTCTCCTCTCCTCTCCTCTCTCTCCTCTCCTCCTCCTCTCCTCTCCTCTCCTCTCCTCTCCTCTCCTCTCCTCTCCTCTCCTCTCCTCTCCTCTCCTCTCCTCTCCTCTCTCTCCTCTCCTCTCCCTCTCTCCTCTCCTCTCCTCTCCTCTCTCTCCTCTCCTCTCCTCTCCTCCTCTCTCTCCTCTCCTCTCCTCTCCTCTCCTCTCCTCTCCTCTCCTCTCCCTCTCCTCTCCTCTCCTCTCCTCTCCTCTCCTCTCCTCTCCTCTCCTCTCCTCTCCTCTCCTCTCCTCTCCTCTCTCCTCTCCTCTCTCTCTCCTCTCTCTCTCTCTCTCTCTCCTCTCCTCTCTCTCTCTCTCCTCTCCTCTCTCTCTCTCTCCTCTCTCTCTTTCCTCTCCTCTTAGGATCACCACTTTATTTTAAGAATGTGAAATGTCAGAATAATAGTTGAGAATGATTTATTTCAGCTTTTATTTCTTTCATCACATTCCCAGTGGGTCAGAAGTGTATATACACTCAATTAGTATTTGGTAACATTGCCTTTAAATTGTTTAACTTAGGTCAAACGTGTCGGGTAGCCTTTCACAAGCTTCTCACAATAAGTTGGGTGAATTTTGGCCCATTCCTCCTGAAAGAGCTGGTGTAACTGAGTCAGGATTGTAGGCCTCCTTGCACGTGCTTTTTCAGTTCTTCCCACAAATTTTCTATAGGATTGAGGTCAGGGCTCTGTGATGGCCACTCCAATGCCTTGACTTTGTTGTCCTTATGCCATTTTGCTTGGGGTCATTGTCCATTTGGAAGAGCCATTTGCGACCAAGCTTGTCTGATGTCTTGAGATGTTGCTTCAATATATCCACATACTTTTCCCTCCCTCATGATGCCATCTATTTTGTGAAGTGCACCAGTCCCTCCTGCAGCAAAGCACCCCCACAACATGACGTGCTTTACGGCTGGGATGGTGTTCTTCGGCTTACAAGCCTCCCCGCTTTTTCCTCCAAACATAACGATGGTCATTATGGCCAAACAGTTCTATTTTTGTTTCATCAGACCAGAGGAATTTCTACAAAAAGTATGATTTTTGTCCCTATGTGCAGTTGCAAACCTTAGTCTGTCTTTTTTATGGCGGTTTTGGAGCAGTGGCTTCTTCCTTGCTGAGCGGCCTTTCAGGTTATGTCAATATAGGACTCGTTTTACTGTGGATATAGATACTTTTGTCCATGTTTCCTCCAGCATCTTCACAAGGTCTTTTGCTGTTGTTCTGGGATTGATTTGCACTTTTCGCAACAAAGTACATTAATCTCTAGGAGACAGAACGCGTCTCCTTCCTGAGCGGTTTGACGGCTGTGTGGTCCCATGGTGTTTATACTTGCGTACTATTGTTTGTACAGATGAACATGGTACCTTCAGGCATTTGGAAATTGCTCCCAAGGATGAACCAGACTTGTGGAGGTCTACAATTTTTTGTCTGAGGTCTTGGCTGATTTCTTCTGATTTTCCCATGATGTCAAGCAAAGAGGCACTGAGTTTGAAGGTAGGCCTTGAAATACATCCACAGTTACTGCTCCAATTGACTAAAATGATGTCAATTAGCCAATCAGAAGCTTCTAAAGCCATGACATCATTTTCTGGAATTTTCTAAGCTGTTTAAAGGCACAGTCAACTTGCTGTATGTAAACTTCTGACCCACTGGAATTCTGATACACTGAATTATAAGTGAAATAATCTGTCAACAATTGTTGGAAAAATTACTTGTGTCATGCACAAAGTAGATGTCCTAACCGACTTGCCAAAACTATAGTTTGTTAACAAGAAATGTGTGGAGTGATTGAAAAACAAGTTTTAATGTGTCCAACCTAAGTGTACGTAAACTTCTGACTTCAACTGTACATAGGCGTACAGAGGACCATTATCAGCATCCATCTCTCCTGTGTTTCAATGGCACCTTGTATTAGCTAATCCAAGTTTATAATTTTAAAGGGCTAATTGATCATTAGAAAACCCTTTTGCAATTGTTAGCCCAGATGAAAACTGTTGATTTGATTATTAAAGAATCAATACAACTGGCCTTCTTTAGACTTGTTGAGTATCTGGAGCATCAGCATTTGTGGATTCGATTACAGTCTCAAAATGGCCAGAAACAAGGACCTTTCTTCTGAAACTCGTAAGGCTTTTCCATGAGAGAAATTGCCAAGAAACTGAAGATCTCGTACAACGCTGTGTACTACTCCCTTCACAGAACAGTGCAAACTGCCTCTAACCAGAATATTAAGTGGAGTGGGAGGCCCCGGTACACACCTGAGCAAGAAGACGAGAACACGAGTGTCGAGTTTGGGAAACAGACGCTTCACAAGTCCTCAACTGGAAGCTTCATTAAATAGTACCCGCAAAATACCAGTCTCAATGTTAACAGTGAAGAGGCAATTATGGTCACAGTTATGAAAACGAAGGACACTGAAGAGGCCTTTCTACTGGCTCTGTAAAACACAAAAAAAGATGCCCAGGTTCCCTGCTCATCTGCGTGAATGTGCCTTAGGCATGCTGCAAAGAGGCATGAGGACTGCAAATGTGACCAGAGCAATACATTGCAATGTCCGCAGTGAGACGCCTAAGACAGCACTACAAGGAGACAGGACAGACAGCTGATCATCCTCGCAGTGGCAGACCACGTGTAACAACACCTGCACAGGATCCATACATCCGAACATCACACCGACGGGACAGGTACAGGATGGCAACAACAACTGCCCAAGTTACACCAGGAACGCACAATCCCTCCATCAGTGCTCAGACTGTCCGCAATAGGCTGAGAGAGGCTGGACTGAGGGCTTGTAGGCCTGTTGTAAAGGCAGGTCCTCACCAGACATCACCGGCAACAATATTTTTTTTTTAATATATTTTTTTATTTTTTATTTTACCTTTATTTAACCAGGCAAGTCAGTTAAGAACACATTCTTATTTTCAATGACGGCCTGGGAACAGTGGGTTAACAATGTCGTCTATGGGCACAAACCCACCGTCGCTGGACCAGACAGGACTGGCAAAAAGTGCTCTTCACTGACGAGTTGCGGTTTTGTCTCACCAGGGGTGATGGTCGGATTCGCTTTTATTGTTGAAGGAATGAACGTTACACCGAGGCCTGTACTCTGTACTCTGGGCGGTGTGTCACAGCATCATCAGACTGAGCTTGTCAACCTCAACGCTGTGCGTTACAGGGAAGACATCCTCCTCCCTCATGTGGTACCATTCTTGCAGGCTCATCCTGACTTGACCCTCCAGCATGACAATGCCACCAGCCATACTGCTCGTTCTGTGTGTGATTTCCTGCAAGACAGGAATGTCAGTGTTCTGCTATGGCCAGCGAAGAGCCTGGATCTCAATCGCATTGAGCATGTCTGGGACCTGTTGGACCCCAGAAATGTCCTGGAACTTGCAGGTGCCTTGTTGGAAGAGTGGGGTAACATCTCACAGCAAGAACTAGCAAATCTGGTGCAGTCCATGAGGAGGAGATTCACTACAGTACTTAATGCAGCTGGTGGCCACACCCGATACTGATTGTTACTTTTGATTTTGACCCCCCCTTTGTTCAGGGACACATTATTCCATTTTTGTTAGTCAGTTGTTGAATCTTGTTATGTTCATTCAAATAGTTATACATGTTAAGTTTGCTTAAAATAAACGCAGTCAACAGTGAGAGGACGTTTTTTTTTGTTGCTGAGTTTATATAGCTTACCAGTCAAAAGTGTGGACACATCTACACATTCAAGGGTTTTTCTATTTTCTTCATTGTAGAATAATAGTGAAGACATCAAAACTATGAAATAACATAATAACACACAAGGAATCATGTAGTAAACAAAAAGGTGTTTAAACAAATCAAAATATATTTTATAGTTAAGATTCTTCGAAGTGGCCACCCTTTGCCTTGATGACTTCTTTTCACACTCCTGACATTCTCTCAACCATCTTCATGAGTAATGCTTTTACAACAGTCTTGAAGGAGTTCCCACATATGCTGAGCACTTGTTGGCTGCTTTTCCTTCACTCTGTGGTCCAACTCATCTCAAACCATTTCAATTGGGGTGAGGTCAGGTGATTGTGGAGGCCAGGTCATCTGATGCAGCACTCCATCACTCTCCTTGGTCAAATAGCCCTTACACAGCCTGGAGGTGTGTTTTGGGTCATTGTCCTGTTGAAAAACAAATGATAGTCCCACTAAGCGCAAACCAGATGGGATGGCATATTGCTGCAGAATGCTGTGGTAGCCATGCTGGTTAAGTGTGCTTTGAATTCTAAATACATCACTGACAGTGTCACCAACGAAGCACCCCCACACCACCACCTCCATGCTTCACAGTGGGAACCACACATGTAGAGATCATCCGTTCATCTACTCTGCGTCTCACAAAGATCGGCGGTTGGAACAAAAAATCTCAAATTTGGATTTTGACTGGTCTAATGTCCATTGCTCGTGTTTCTTGGTAGAGCAAATCTCTTCTTATTATTGGTGTCCTTTAGTTGTGGTTTCTTCGACCACTCAGTCTCCTCTGAATAGTTGATGTTGAGATGTCTGTTACTTGAACTCTGTGAAGCATTTATTTGGGCTATAATCTGAGGCTGGTAACTCTAATGAACTCATCCTCTGCAGCAGAGGTAACTCTGTGTCTTCCTCTACTGTGGTGGTCCTCATGAGAGCCAGTTTCATCATAGCAATTTATGTTTTTTGCGACTGCACTTGAAGAAACGTTCAAAGTTCTTAAATGTTTTTGTTGTTGTTGCTTTTAACAAGGCACACCTGTTAATTGAAATGCATTCCAGGTGACTACCTCATGTCGCTGGTTGAGAGAATGCCAAGAGTGTGCAATGCTGTCATCAAGGCAAAGGATGGCTACTTTGAAGAATATAAAATATATTTGGATTTGTTTAACACTTTTGGTTACTACTTGATTCCATATGTGTTAATTAATAGTTTTGATATATTCACTAATATTCTACAATGTAGAAAATTGTTAAAAAAAATTTTTTTTAAAAACCTTGAATGAGTAGGTGTGTCCAAACTTTTGACTGGTACTGTATATATACACTGTAACATACAGTCAGGTCCATAATTGACACCCTTGATAAATAAAGACTGTAAAATAAATAATGGGGTTAAACCTAGTCAGTTGTACAACTGAATGTATTAAACTGAAATGTGTCTTCCGCATTTAACCCAACCCCTCTGAATCAGAGCGGTGCGGGCGGCTGCCATAATCGACATCCAGGACGCCCAGTGGATTAGCTGCCACGATCAGAAGCAGAACGACAGATTTTTTACCTTATCAGCTTTTTAACTTACCTTTCGGTTACTGGCCCAACACTCTAACCACTAGGCTACCTCAGTAATACAAATACTGAGCTATATTGTATTATCCAAAAGATGGGCGTACTGGAATGGGAGCGTTGAAATCCCCAAGCCGACATGCCCTTGAGCAATGCACTTAATCTTAATTTCTCCTGTAAGGCACTGGATAAGAGTGTCTGATATTTGACTAAATGTACGTTTTTCAATGTTTCTCTTTGCAGTGCGGTGATCCTGGATGGTAAGATCTACGCAACGGGGGGCATTGTGAGCAGCGAGGGTCCTGCCCTGGGCAACATGGAGATCTTTGACCCCCACACCAACAACTGGACGCTCCTCCAGTCGCTGCCCTGCCCTCTCTTCAGACACGGCTGTGTCGTCATCAAGAAGTACATCCAGAGTGGCTGAGATCGGTTCAGTGATGAATGAGTTTCCTGAAAGCTTTGTAGCCAATGTGGCTTTATTTTCTCTGGACAACCCAGACCCATGCCTCTTGTAGAAGAGCAAAGTGCTTCAGGTTCATTTGGCGAATTTAGTTCACTTCTCCCCCAGAACTGTCAAACATTTACAATTATTGTTAGTCTCCCTCTGCTGTGGTGCTGGGTAATCGAGACAAACTAAGTGTCGTGTTAGCTATGAAGCTATCGGGAAAACTCCCCCCTGACCGGTTTGGTCTGGTTAGGACAGGACACTCTGTGTGCAGCTTTTGGGGGTTGATCGGTCAGCACCGCTGGACTGGACTATCCAACTAAAACCCCCTCGGGACTTGATGCCAGTGTTGTTGTCTTTACCCCCCCCCCACCCCCACCCCTTCAGTCCCCCATCAACCCCCTGTGCAGAATGTAGGCATCTTACTGTATCTTGAACCACTTGGCCATGTCAGGTACTGGTGCCTAAGCTACTGTATGTATCATATAGTGTAGCTTATCCCCCTCCCATAATATAGACACAGGGCCACTCGAGACAAAAGCTCCTTGGTTTGTTGTTCC
Source organism: Oncorhynchus keta (assembly GCF_023373465.1). Classification (NCBI taxonomy): domain Eukaryota; kingdom Metazoa; phylum Chordata; class Actinopteri; order Salmoniformes; family Salmonidae; genus Oncorhynchus; species Oncorhynchus keta. The sequence goes on along the minus strand of NC_068439.1, from coordinate 48,463,771 downwards.
CAACTTCTTGCTAACTCCTCTTCCGTTTCATACAAATAGTTAATTTAGTTCCATCGCCTCAATTGAAAGGCCCTTACCTGTTATGTGTTTGTGACTCAAGTATGTTAAAAACCATCCCAGTCTTTGTTCTGTGACTCCTCTAGTGGTTTCTGTTAGTGAGGAACTTCTTTCCAAATCAGAGGGCTCCCTTGGTTTATGAGGACATTCAGTAGTGGCATTTGAAGAACAGGAGAACTGGGAAGATGTCTCAGTGCTTAAAGGGACAGTGGAGAGATAAGGAAGTCCACAGGGTTTTAGAAACATATTCATGAAAGAAAAATCTGAGGAGCCTTGTTTTTTTGTACAGATGTTGTTTCCCCCTCGGTTTAAAAGGACATGTTGGATACTTAGTGTATTTTTGGGCCAGAAACATCACTGTTGGCAGATGACTTACCTGGGAATGGCAGAGAGGGAATCCCTGTATCATGACATCCCAGAGAGTCTGAGAAAGAGACTACAATGGGGCATTTCTCCTCCACACAGCCAAAGCACAATAACCACCAGTGGCTCCAAGGATCAAAATGTTCCATTAGATTTACGTTTATCCTCCATCTTTGTTTTTGTTCCATCCTTTTGTTTTCTATTTGTATATCATTGTTGGGTGGGTGGGTATATGGATGAAGGTTTTGGGGACATTCTGTAAATACCGGGAAGGAAAAATGTATATTTTAAAACCTGAAAGTGATTCTGTATAAATGTTTTTAGAAAAAAACTTGATAGGTTGGACTGAAAATGGTGGGGCCATACTTGCGACTATTAGAAAACGTTTAATGGCTCTATTCAATCCGCGTCGCGGAAGTTCAGCTTTTACAAGCGGAGACTGCATTCACGTTTCATGTCGGCTCAGCCGGAAATGACCTTTGCATTTCTGTCACGGAAGCTGTTACGCTTCAGCTTTACAGATTGAATGGAGCCTTGTGTTTTAGTTCCATTTTATTTGGCTGATGCTTACACTTGTTGACATAGTTGCACGTAATCTAAGGTTACATGTTAGCTGTTACCATTTCATAACCTGACAAATGTAGCCCTATGCGAACCTCACCAGGTGGCCGTGATTATTAAAAAAAAAAATTGGTATGATTTGATTTGATGTTTTCAAAACAATACAACGACATCTTACAAACATCGACTCCATCACACCTGTCCAGACCTACTAGCACACACCCATCTCCAGGTGGCCATGATTATGTCTGGTTCTAATTCCAATTAATATCGTTAATACCACAGGTTGGTGGCACCTTAATTGGTGAGGATAGGCTCGTGTTAATGGATGGAGTGGAATGGTATCAAATACATGTGTTTGATGCCATTTCATTAGCTCCTTTCGAGCCATTATGAGCTGTCCTCCCCTCAGCAGCCTCCACTGTCATTAACGTAGTTGGGCTTGATGGAACACTTTTCCACGAGTGTCCTTTTACAGCAGTCATTAGCACCATCTGCTAATCAAATTGACTAAAACAAGTTAAAAACAAAATGTTACTTGATGTTTAGCTCACAGTGTTGTGAGCCTGACTCTTGGTGATTTTTGCCGTTTGCATTGCAGTTGAGATGTCGTTTTTTCCCTTTGAACTGTAGAATTACATTTAACATGTTTTGAAGAGAAGTTGAAGTGCAGCCAAAACCTTGTAAATTAAGTTCACGTATACATTTCAAATCGAAGTTTATTTGTCACGTGCGCCGAATACAACAGGTGAAATGCTTACTTACAGGCTCTAACCAATAGTGCAAAAATGGTATTAGGTGAACAATAGGTAAGTAAAGAAATAAAACAGTAAAAAGACAGGCTATATACAGTAGTGAGGCTATACACAGACACGGGTTAGTCAAGCTGATTTGAGGTAGTATGTAGATATGGTTAAAGTGACTATGCATATGATGAACAGAGAGTAGCAGTGGCGTAAAAGAGGGGTGGGTGGGTGGGTGGGCGGGACACAATGCAGATAGCCTGGTTAGCCATTTGATTACCTGTTCAGTCTTATGGCTTGGGAGTAAAAACTGTTGAGAAGCCTTTTTGTCCTAGGCTTGTGTGGTGTCTTTGTCTATGCCGGATTAAGTGACATGACATTCTATAAAATCCTTTCTCTGTAATTAATATTACCTGATTGAGCTAATCATGTAAATGTAATTAACTAGAAAGCCGGGGCACCACGAAAGTGTTTATAGAGCTGTTAGCTTCCGAATAAACTCTGAGAGACCTAGTAATATTTTACATCAATAGCAGTCAATATTAATCGTCACCTTATTTCAGTCTCACCTGAAAATTGTGTTTACAACAATGTCTCTTCACAGGGGCAGGCCACTGATTTGAGCAGAGCTCTAACCTTATGAAAACCCAATTCTCTCATTTGGAAACTAAAATTACACAACACTTATGTGAACCTGATAACACATTCTAGTTGACAACCAAACTGACATCATATTCATTAAGTACCAGCGCATATTTCCAACTGGTTCTATTACCGAAATATGGTTCCTTTCCCCCCACCATTTGATGTTCCCCGACTCTGTTTAACAAAGGCTATTCAAGAGTCCTTCAGTAGAGTCGAGAGAGAGGGGAGAAAAGTATTTATGGGGGGGGGGGGCCTTGAACTTTGCGACCTTTTGCCACATTTCAGGCTTCAAACATAAAGATATAAAACTGTATTTTTTGTGAAGAATCAACAACAAGTGGGACACAATCATGAAGTGGAACGACATTTATTGGATATTTCAAACTTTTTTAACAAATCAAAAACTGAAAAATTGGGCGTGCAAAATTATTCAGCCCCCTTAAGTTAATACTTTGTAGCGCCACCTTTTACTGCGATTACAGCTGTAAGTCGCTTGGGGTATGTCTCTATCAGTTTTGCACATCGAGAGACTGAATTTTTTTCCCATTCCTCCTTGCAAAACAGCTCGAGCTCAGTGAGGTTGGATGGAGAGCATTTGTGAACAGCAGTTTTCAGTTCTTTCCACAGATTCTCGATTGGATTCAGGTCTGGACTTTGACTTGGCCATTCTAACACCTGGATATGTTTATTTTTGAACCATTCCATTGTAGATTTTGCTTTGTGTTTTGGATCATTGTCTTGTTGGAAGACAAATCTCCGTCCCAGGTCTTTTGCAGACTCCATCAGGTTTTCTTCCAGAATGGTCCTGTTTGGCTCCATCCATCTTCCCATCAATTTTAACCATCTTCCCTGTCCCTGCTGAAGAAAAGCAGGCCCAAACCATGATGCTGCCACCACCATGTTTGACAGTGGGGATGGTGTGTTCAGGGTGAGGAGCTGTGTTGCTTTTACGCCAAACATAACGTTTTGCATTGTTGCCAAAAAGTTCAATTTTGGTTTCATCTGACCAGAGCACCTTCTTCCACATGTTTGGTGTGTCTCCCAGGTGGCTTGTGGCAAACTTTAAACAACACTTTTTATGGATATCTTTAAGAAATGGCTTTCTTCTTGCCACTCTTCCATAAAGGCCAGATTTGTGCAATATACGACTGATTGTTGTCCTATGGACAGAGTCTCCCACCTCAGCTGTAGATCTCTGCAGTTCATCCAGAGTGATCATGGGCCTCTTGGCTGCATCTCTGATCAGTCTTCTCCTTGTATGAGCTGAAAGTTGAGGGACGGCCAGGTCTTGGTAGATTTGCAGTGGTCTGATACTCCTTCCATTTCAATATTATCGCTTGCACAGTGCTCCTTGGGATGTTTAAAGCTTGGGAAATCTTTTTGTATCCAAATCCGGCTTTAAACTTCTTCACAACAGTATCTCGGACCTGCCTGGTGTGTTCCTTGATCTTCATGATGCTCTCTGCGCTTTTAACGGACCTCTGAGACTATCACAGTGCAGGTGCATTTATACGGAGACTTGATTACACACAGGTGGATTGTATTTATCATCATTAGTCATTTAGGTCAACATTGGATCATTCAGAGATCCTCACTGAACTTCTGGAGAGTTTGCTGCACTGAAAGTAAAGGGGCTGAATAATTTTGCACGCCCAATTTTTCAGTTTTTGATTTGTTAAAGTTTGAAATATCCAATAAATGTCGTTCCACTTCATGATTGTGTCCCACTTGTTGTTGATTCTTCACAAAAAAAGAGTTTTATATCTTTGTTTGAAGCTTGAAATGTGGCAAAAGGTCGCCGAATACTTTCGCAAGGCACTGTATGCATTATTTGACTCGAGGACCAACAGTGGAGCGTTTTTTTTTCTCATAAAAACCTTGCCCCGGGGGATTTGAAACAGCAGCTATAATATCTTAGTCTGTGCTTACCGCCTCAGTGCATCACTCCACCAATTAGTGGTCAATTAGATATTCTTTACAATGTACGAATATACACTTACATGTTGCATAATCCTCCATCTTTGTTGTGAAAGGACGTACGAGTTTGCAGCCTAGTCAAGAATGCGATCATGCAATATTGACACTATACACTTGAGACAGACCGAGTGAATGGAAACAAAAGTAAACCTTGATTGTATATATCCCTCTGGTGGCCAGGTGTACCTATTTTACAAAATGCCATTGGTCTGTGGAGAAAAAGTTTGAGCTTTGATAGTGATTATTTCCTGTATCAGCCTACCACTTGGTGAGATTAGCAAGCATAGGACTAACGTGTGCCAGGTTCTGCTATCCAGGTACCTGGGAATACCTAAACCATAACCAAAGAGTTTTATAACTAACCCAATATATACCAGAGCCTGTCATTTCCAGTGGGAGCAAATGAATCAGTGGGCAGCCAAGTTCTAGCATTTATTTGCATTAGGGAACGCCTACTCTGGCGTGCACATGTGCAATAATAATTCTCACTCCTAAAGACTTTAAAACTTAGCAAATTCTACGAAAACTGTCAGGCAAAATCCATCTCCTCCCACCACCATATTTGGTAGTGAGTGGAAATGTCAACCAGATGCTTCACATTTATATATCCTGTGAAATGTGCCATCTGTGCCATATTTCACATTTATATATCCTGTGAAATGTGCCATCTGTGCCATATTAAAATTTCAATTGGGGGGCGCTACTGATAGAATGCTACTTTGAAACTTATTCTGATGTTTGCAAGTTTGGCCAAGGTTTGTCTGTAAATCTGTCCCCAAATGGAGAAGTTAACAAATGTTATTATTGAAATATAATACATATACCATGATAACTGTTGTAATTTTTGTTTGAGTGAAACAAGCCATTATGCCAGAAGATGTCTTGATACGGTCTTATAAATAAAGCCTTGTAGAGTGAGTGGTTCTTTGAACCGAGCAATATCACTCTTGGCAATCAAACTCTGAGGTGTATAGCTAACCTCTTCACAACCTATAAGTAAAAGGATTCCGTTTCAAAGCCAAACTGAGTATGTTCAGTCCTTTGACAGGCAGGTACACTGCTCAATTAAGGTCATCCAGTTGAGGGAATGAAAGAACGACAAAGTACAATTTGCACCTTTATTCAAGTATATCACAGCAGTTTTTAGAAATACAGTAAAAGTTTCTCAAATAACTTGCACCAAAGTAACATTTGATGGGGAAGAGAATGTTCAATAAACTTTAACCTCAAGAAGAAATCATTAAACATGGTGATGCTACGAAAACATCTACTAAATAAATCCCACACGAGAAACTCAGTAAATTGTGTGCATACTGGACTAAATCATCTTTAACTACCAGACAAAAATTGGTTGTTTGTATAGACAAGAACAAGGAGGATGAAAACAATGTATGACATTTTGAAACCCAATTCTTAAAGGAAACAAAAATTACTGACAAACTTTGGCATTTGTTATTTTATAAGATGCTTGCCAAATTGTGTCAGCAACGTGAATAAGATTTACACTACCAACACACTATCGTTTTGATGTAAAAATTCCATTAAGTCAACGTTAGCCTCATCCAGTATCCCACAGTCCATAACCACAAAACTAAAGAAAAACAAACACCACACTGGAATAAATAGGAAAGTTGAAAGGTCATGTGTAGCCTGAAGAAACCTGAGACACCTGTAAACTTCTTTATTCTCCAATACACGCTAGTCCGCTACCTCACTTCAGCACTAAACTCATAACCGAGTAACAACTATTGCCAATTTGTTTAATGATAGACATAACATGGCTAATTATTAATAAATAAAATACAAATTTAAAATCACCACGAGAAAGAGATTTAAGTCTACAAAAACAATTACCCTCAAATGAAAAAAAAAAAAAAAGCAGATTGTGGCTTGGTGGACAACACTAGCGAATATGTGTAGTAGTACAATCTGAAAGGAAAGCAATCTTAGGACGTCTCGGTCTACAGGACTGAAATATACAGTTTGACATTTCCTTGAAATTAAATGCTGTATGTTGTCTCGGCTCAAATGCAATATAGACAAAAAAACGGGAAAAGGTGAGAACCAACCAAACAAACTGTTGGGTTACCGCAGCAGTCACAGAACTTGTGCTGATTATCCAGTACCTTAGCTGTACTGAGTGTTGCGACAATAGTTTAGAACATGGCAAAATACTGTTTGCGCCCAGTAAAACAGTTTGTCTTATTAGCATTCAAATAAATTAAGCTGAGGTAGCTTTGTTTCTCTATCTCTGCAGTATTCCAATGCTAGTTTGCATATGTTTATTTTAATTGTTAAATCTACACCTGGCACTCCAAGAGAAGGCAGATGTGGAGTTAGGATCAGCATAAAGCAGGGCTCTCCTATCCTGGAGAACTACGAGGCATACAGGATTCTGTTACTGCCCAATCGTAGTCAAGCCTGAAGAACACCATGACAATTTGGTTGGAACAAAAGCCTGCATGCCTAGTAGTTCTCCAGGACCTGAAGAACCCTGGCATTAAAAGGTAGACAGCCAAATTCCACTGCCACAGATATTGAGATGAGTGAGACGCAGGACTTCGCTCACACACAGTATCTGCTTCACAGCCCCAAGACAGTGGAGAAGATGAGCCTTGTGCTTTAACACTTAATTGTTGCGGTTTACTTTCTGCAACCATGTCATATCGGAGTCCACCTTTTAACTGTGAATGTAAAAGACTGAGGCTGGCCACATCTCGTCAAAACATGGATTCTTCCATGGCCAAGAAAAGACCAGAAAAAGTTGAAAAACAAATGCATATCTTTACCACAAGGTGAACATGGATGGGCTGGCTATAGCGAATTACACCCCTCCCACGAGACAGACAATCAAAAGCAAAATAATTAAAACGATAGAATGCTGTTTTATACCTCAACAGGGCACTGCCTTGAATGGCCTTGTTCATGGTCAGAAGCTTCACCACAAACAATTCAAAACATCGTTTCCAATGTATCATACAATAGAAAAACTTTTTTTTAGGAATCAAATGCACAACATAATACATAGCCAACTGTAAGTTCCTTATCTAAATCCATAGAGTTAACATTTGTTTTCCTATGAATGTCGACTAAAAACGGTCACGGAAAATTGGCACCACTTTTGCTGTGACTAATGTGGCATCCGTTGACATGAAAGTAATAATAAAATACATTTTTACTCATGTGGGCAGGAAAAGACAGAGTAGATCTGCTTTCCTACTGTAGACTTCTATCCACTGGTCCTGGGTCAGATATTATTACACCACTGTCAAGGTTAAAGTTAGGCTTGAGAGTTGTCATTTGATCCTAGATTAGGTTAGTTAAGGGGAACTTCTACATCCAGCATTACATGGAACAGAGCAGTTGATAAACCTTAACAGCTGTTCTTTAGGAAAGTTAATTGGGGGTAAAATAAAGCACATGCTAGGCAGTGCGAATTACAAAAGGTGTCCAATTTCATTTGAGTTACTCCAGTTAGGTGTGGATTGACAGGAAATAAAAATTAGCAGGGCACAGCTTGTGTGGAATATATTTCTTTTTACACAGAACTGTGATGCAGCACGTCAATCTGTTTGCTACGACTGAAACGTCTTGTCAATTAATGTTATTTTGATGTTCACTGCAAACCTCGAACAAATGCTTCCTCAGTTCCCATTGATGCATTTCAGTAACACCCTTATTAATGGGGATTTGATGTTTTTGTAATGCATGTACATGCTGGCAATTGATTCTAGCCCAGCAGTGCCAACTTTACCCTACAGTATGGTCATGTTAAGAACATTGGATAATGTTTGGAGCGAGAATGGTGGTTATAAGATCCATATCAATAAAAAAAAAAAAAAAATCATAATTGATTAGATCCAGAGGCTATTCAAACCAAGCTGTTTTAATGACTCAGTATGATCTGTAAGCTGTTGTATATATGAGATGACTGGCCTATAATCTTGATTCACTGGCGTACTGAGAGATGACATGGGCTCAGCAATGGTGACAGGAGACTGTCTCAACCTCAAAGCTAACTGCACATACTCACACTGCTGGTGACAATCTGTGAATGGGATTACTGTGTGTGCACAACTACGCACATATGTAGTTTACGTGTGTGCGCCCAGTTTAAAAGTAGGCCGTCGTTGGGATATGACATCACCCAATCTGTTTTGTTGGTTAGTTTCCGAGTTACTCCCAACAGCAGCAAGGATTAGGATAGCACCTGAATAGCACCAGGAATGTCTGTTTCACCGTTCGTGTGTGCGTGTCCAGGAGTCTGTTTGGTTGTGACTGGATTTGGGTCCGACCAGGGTACCTGAGACTATAGCACCATAGAAAAGTCTCCCCGTTCTGTCGTTCATGTTAAGACCAGGGCTCTATATTTGCTCTGTGTGTAAGTACTTGGCTCAAAGGCTTGTCTCTGTCCCGCTTGTGTGTGTGTGTTCAGGGTAAACCTGGCTGTCTCACAGGAATGTAATGAAATTCTGGACTTTCCTCTCCATCTCCTGAAAAACAAAAGCATCAAAACAAACAGGTCAGAAAATAAGGTCTTTGTAGCACATGCTTTACATCTGGATACACAATTATACCTTGCATATTATCACTGAAAAGACAAACTTGCTAACAGATGCTCAATTAATTAATGTTGATGCCAAGCACATGCTAAAAGGGTTAGTCAACATGGTGAAGAATGTGAGTTAATATAAACTGAGTGTACAAAACATTAAGAAAACCTGCTCTTTCCATGACCAGTTGAATCCAGGTGAAAGCTATGATCCCTTATTGATGTCACTTGTTAAATCCACTTCAATCAGTGTAGATGCAGGGGAGGAGAGACAGGTTAAAGGATTTTTAAGCCTAGAGACAATTGAGACATGATTTTGTGTGTGTATATATATATTCAGAGGGTGAATTGCATATATACAGTATATCACAAAAGTGAGTACACCCCTCACATTTTTGTAAATATTTGAGTATATCTTTTCATGTGACACCTTGCTACAATGTAAAGTAGTGAGTGTACAGCTTGTATAACAGTGTAAATAACTCACACGGCCATTAATGTCTAAACCGCTAGCAACAAAAGTGGGTACACCCCTAAGTGAAAGTGTCAATATTTTGTGTGGCCACCACCATTTTCCAGCACTGCCTTAACACTCTTGGGCATGGAGTTCACCAGAGCTTCACAGGTTGCCACTGGAGTCCTCTTCCACTCATCCATGACGACATCACGGAGCTGGTGGATGTTAGAGACCTTGCACTCCTCCACCTTCCGTTTGAGGATGCCCCACAGATGCTCAATAGGGTTTAGGTCTGGAGACATGCTTGACCAGTCCATCACATTTACCCTCAGCTTCTTTAGGAAGGCAGTGGTTGTCTTGGAGGTGTTTTTGGGGTCGTTATCATGTTGGAATACTGCCCTGCAGCCCTGTCTCCGAAGGGAGGGGATCATGCTCTGCTTCAGTATGTCACAGTACATGTTGGCATTCATGGTTCCCTCAATGAATTGTAGCTCCCCAGTGCCGGCAGCACTAATGCAGCCCCAGACCATGACACTCCCACCACCATGCTTGACTATAGGCAAGACACGGTTGCCGCCACACACGCTTGACACCACCTGAACCAAATAAGTTTCTTGGTCTCATCAGACCAGAGGAGATGGTTCCAGTAATCCATGTCCTTAGTCTGCTTGTCTTCAGCAAACTGTTTGCGGGCTTTCTTGTGCATCATCTTTAGAAGAGGCTTCCTTCTGGGACGACAGCCATGCAGACCAATTTGATGCAGTGTACGGCATATGGTCTGAGCACTGACAGGCTGACCCCTCCACCCCTTAAACCTCTGCAGCAATGCTGGCAGCACTCATACGTCTATTTCCCAAAGACAACCTCTGGATATGACGCTGAGCATGTGCACTCAACTTCTTTGGTCGACCATGGCGAGGCCTGTTCTGAGTGGAACCTGTCCAGTTAAACCGCTGTATGGTCTTGGCCACCGTGCTGCAGCTCAGTTTCAGGGTCTTGCCAATCTTCTTATAGCCTAGGCCATCTTTATGTAGAGCAACAATTATTTTTTTCAGATCCTCAGAGTTCTTTGCCATGAGGTGCCATGTTGAACTTCCAGTCAGTGAGAGCGATGACACCAAATTTAACACACCTGAGACCTTGTAACACTAACGAGTCACATGACACCGGGGAGGTGAAATGGCTAATTGGGCCCAATTTGGACACTTTCACTTAGGGGTGTACTCACTTGTTGCCAGCGGTTTAGACATTAATGGCTGTGTGAGTTATTTTGAGGGGACAGCAAATTTACACTGTAATATAATAAGCTGTTGTAGCAAAGTGTGTCATTTCTTCAGTGTTGTCACATGAAAAGATATACTCATATTTACAAAAATGTAAGGGGTGTACTCACTTTTGATATACTGTATATATACAGTGGGGCAAAAAAAGTCAGCCACCAATTGTGCGAGTTCTCCCACTTAAAAAGATGAGGCCTGTAATTTTCATCATAGGTACACTTCAACTATGACAGTCAAAATGAGAAACAAAATCCAGAAAATCACATTGTAGGATTTTTAATGAATTTATTTGCAAATTATGGTGGAAAATAAGTATTTGGTCACCTACAAAAGAAACAAAATTGTAGACCTGCACCAGGCTGGGAAGATAATCTGCAATAGGTAAGCAGCTTGGTTTGAAGAAATCAACTGTGGGAGCAATTATTAGGAAATGGAAGACATACAAGACCACTGATAATCTCCCTAGATCTGGAGTCCACGCAAGACCTCACCCCATGGGGTCAAAATTATCACAAGAACGGTGAGCAAAAGTCCCAGAACCACACGGGGGGACCTAGTGAATGACCTGCAGAGAGCTGGGACCAAAGTAACAAAGCCTACCATCAGTAACACACTATGCCGCCAGGGACTCAAATCCTGCAGTGCCAAACGTGTCCCCCTGCTTAAGCCAGTACATGTCCAGGCCCGTCTGAAATTTGCTAGAGCATTTGGATGATCCAGAAGAAGATTGGGATAATGTCATATGGTCAGATGAAACCAAAATATAACTTTTTGGTAAAAACTTGTCGTGTTTGGAGGACAAAGAATGCTGAGTTGCATCCAAAGAACACCATACCTACTGTGAAGCATGGGGGTGGAAACGTCATGCTTTGGGGCTGTATTTTTGCAAAGGGACCAGGACGACTGATCCGTGTAAAGGAAAGAATGAATGGGGCCATGTATCGTGAGATTTTGAGCGAAAACCTCCTTCCATCAGCAAGGGCATTGAAGATGAAACGTGGCTGGGACTTTCAGCAGGACAATGATCCCAAACACACCGCCCGGGCAACGAAGGAGTGGCTTCGTAAGAAGCATTTCAAGGTCCTGGAGTGGCCTAGCCAGTCTCCAGATCTCAACCCCATAGAAAATCTTAGGAGGGAGTTGAAAGTCTGTGTTGCCCAGCAACAGCCCCAAAACATCACTGCTCGAGAGGAGATCTGCATGGAGGAATGGGCCAAAATACCAGCAACAGTGTGAAAACCTTTGACCAAATACTTATTTTCCACCATAATTCGCAAATAAATTCATAAAAAATCCTACAATGTGATTGTCTGGATTTTTGTTCTCATTTTGTCTGTCATAGTTGAAGTGTACCTATGATGAAAATTACAGGCCTTTCATCTTTTTAAGTGGGAGAACTTGCACAATTGGTGGCTGACTAAATACTTTTTTGCCCCACTGTATATGCCATTCAGAGGGTGAATGGGCAAGAAAAATTATGTAAGTGCCCTTGAATGGGTCTCTGGTAGGAGGTATCAAGAGTAGTCCACCACCCTAGGGCCTCCCGAGTGGCGCAAGGCACTGGTGACCCATGGGGCGGCGCACAATTGGCACAACGTCATCCAGCTTAGGGGAGGGTTTGGCCGGCAGGGATGTTCCTTTCCCATTGCGCACTAGTTACTCCTATGCAGGCCAGGCACAATAGCCAGGTGCACAGTGTTTTCTCCGACACATTGGTGCGGCTGGGTTCCGGGTTAAACGGGCATTGTGTCAAGAAGCAGTGCGGCTTGGATGGGTTGTGTTTCGGAGGAAGCACGGCTCTCGACCTTCACCTCTCCCGAGTCCGTACAGGAGTTGCAGCGATGGGAAAGGACTAACTACCAATTGGATACCAGGAAATTGGTGAGTAAAAAAAAGGAAAGGTCCACCGCCCAACTTGACAACTGTGGGAAGTGGGAGTCGGGGAAAGCATCCCTGTGGAACGCCTTTGATGCCTTGTAGAGTCCATACCCCGACAAACTGAGGCTGTTCTGCGATTTTACCCACGATTAGGAAGGTGTTCCTAATGTTTGGTATACTCAGTGTTGTCAACCCATTCACACTGCATCTGAGAAAAAATAATAATAAATCACAGAAATCTTTACTTCGACAGATTTTAACACTCACTGTTTTCTGAGGCATCGGAAAGATGCCCTGCTTCTCTCAGCTCTATAGAATGTGGCTTAAAGTTCTCGCACCCTGTCACTGACACACACCTCAAAACACGCTTCGCTCGCAAGTGAAGACACAAGCAGTGTTTACTTTAGCCCATGCAACAGTTTTACTTTCCGTAGTGTACAGACTGAACTGACACATACACACACATTGCTGTCAAGTTGAGGCAGGCTAACGCTGGACGTCAATGCGCAGTATGCACTAAAATCTCCCCTTCTCCCCCGCCTCACTTCTCCAGAACATCAGAGAACATTCCATCTAGGGAAAGGTAGTAGTCAGACCACAGCAGGAGACTAGAGCGCTATAGCATGTCTTTTAGGAACACCAGAGGAAAGCTCTTATACAACATGTAGCATTTCATTGTTCCCCCCTGCCAAGACCATACAAGACGAGGGAAGACGACAGACATATTTTACCAACAGAAACTAACTAAGTGCAGTCTAAAGGCCAGTGTGTGTCTGCGTTTGTGTGCGTCTCTGTTATGGGTATAACTGTACACGTATTCATACCGAACTGTTTGGTCCGCACCGTGAACCCGAATTAATATATAAATAAATACACTTGGCCTGTAGGCTATGCTGCGTTATGCCTCTTGGGTGAATCTCAGGCTAAACATTTCAGGCTATTCGTTTAAAACTAGAGCCTATGTGCATGTTGTAATCAAAATTCTAACCTTAATTGCAGCATTTCAACCTGTACTATTGTGAGGCGCAGCCGGGAACTAGTTCTGTACAATGGCGAGTGGTGGGGTGGAGCAACCAGTAGGATTCTCCATCGTTTACATTTCCAGTTTGGGAACATTTTGGCTTCCCAGTAGATTAAAACGGCAATGGACAGCGAGAGTATGTCTCCACTGCTCAATGAGAATAGCCTATTCAGCTGCCAACACATTGACGCTAACATCACCCCAGTATTCCTACCACCGGAGCAAGATGGAAACACACCAAAAAAAAAATGTAATCTCCCCTCTGCATTCAAGCAACCCTTTGCAACCCTTTTGGCTGAGCTAAAGAAGAGCAATAGGTATGTTTATAGCCATGGCTATTAGAGGTCGACCAATTAATTAGGGCCGATTAAGTTTTCATAACAATCGGAAATCGGTATTTTTGGGCGCCAATTTTTTATATATCTTTATTTAACTAGGCAAGAAAGTTAAGAACACATTCTTATTTTCAATGACTGCCTAGGAACGGTGGGTTAACTGCCTCGTTCAGGGGCAGAACGACAGATTTTCACCTTGTCAGCTCGGGGATTGCAACCTTACAGTTAACTAGTCCAACGCAATTACGACCTGCCTCTCTCTCGTTGCACTCCACAAGGAGACTGCCTGTTACGCGAATGCAGTAAACCAAGGTAAGTTGCTAGCTAGCATTAAATTGATATTAAAAAACAATCAATCATAATCACTAGTTAACTACACATGGTTGATGATGGTGGTCCTTCTGTAGCTCAGTTGGTAGAGCATGGCGCTTGTAACGCCAGGGTAGTGGGTTCGATTCCCGGGACCACCCATACGTAGAATGTATGCACACATGACTGTAAGTCGCTTTGGATAAAAGCGTCAGCTAAATGGCATATATTATTATTATTATTATATTATGATGATATTACAAGATATTATCTAGCATGTCCTGCGTTGCATATAATCTGACTGCGCATACAAGCATCTAAGGATCTGACTGAGCGGTGGTAGGCAGAAGCAGGCGCGTAAACATTCATTCAAACAGCACTTTGTGCGTTTTGCCAGCAGCTCTTCGTTGTGCGTCAAGCATTGCGCTGTTTATGACTTCAATTCTATCAACTTCCGAGATGAGGCACGCATATTGCACTTTGTGTTGTTGTTGAGTAATAGTGTTTTCATTTATGAAAATACAATGTGTTGGTATTCCTGATTGTGCTCAACAGGCATGACCATATGGAGTCAGAAATTCCAACACTTTGGATTAAAATTAGCTACAAGTAACTGTCGGCATTTAATTTCTCTGATCACGCTCCCTGGACAGTAGGGCTGGGCGATATGGCCAAAATATTATATCACGGTATTTAAAAGAAATTGGACGGTATTTTTAGTTTTTGAATAATTAAAGTTGTACATTTGCTTTATGAGTAGTGAGTATTCCTAGGGTGGCAACACATACATTCTAAGTGATTTCAATGAGTCTCTCTCCATTCTGATTGTTTTATACTATTCAACCAGAACTAATTTCAGCACTTATCATTTCTGCATTTTCTGCACTCAATTGCAGTGGTGGAAAAAGTACCCAATTGTCAAATATTAATATATATATTCATATTTCAAATTCCTTATATTAAGCAAAGCAGATGGCACCATTTCCTAGTTTTTAAACATTATTTATGGATAGCCAGGGGCACACTCAGACATAATTTACAAACAAAGCGTGTGTGTTTAGTGAGTCCTCCAGATCAGAGGATGACCAGGGATGTTCTCTTGACAAGTGCATGAATTGGACCATATTCCTGTCTTACTAAGCATTCAACATGTAACGAGTACTTTTAGGTGTCAGGGAAAATGTATGGAGTAAAAAGTACACTATTTTCATTAGGAATGTAGTGAAGTAAAAGTAAAAACTGTCAAATAATAGTAAAGTACCGATACAAAAATAAGTTACTTTAGTACTTGAAAGTATTTTTACACCACTGAGAATTTCCACACTGCCACGTAGGGCTGCACGATATGGGCAAATCATCTAGGACTTATTTTTAACCAAATGTTGCGAATTAGAGCAAAACTGTTGAAATCATGGAAATAGAATGACTATTCTAATTATGTAGTTAGAATATAATAGTGGGCACTTTGAATACAGTGTTGTTTGAGATGACAACTAATTAAAATGCCAGGAAGGAGTTATTGTGACAGGGTTGGAACGAAAGTGTTTGAGGGGGCCCTATAACCTTTGGCTACATTGCGTGTTTTATCTTAGATACTTAGCGGGCATCAATGATATACCGGTATATCATAATAAATAAAAAACGATATACCGCCCAGCACTACAGGACAGGAGAAATACCAACACTGACCAGGCATGCAAACAATCCTCCTCTCTCCAGCGGCTGACCAGCCTGTGTGTCCAAAGCAGCACCCGTGCTCTCCACTGACGGCACTAGCCAGAGACATTGCTAGAAGCCTCTAGGTAATACGACAACACTGGCTCCTCCCTCTGTAGCTGACACATTGTCTGACAACCTCAGTGTGCTGCATTCACTCCTGTAATATCCTTCAAAACCCCACATTCGTTTTCAGGAACCAAGCACACATCTACTGCATTTGGAGTGCCAAATAAGCTTTTGTCTGTGTGTCGAGATACGCGCGTGTCCGTCTAACCTCCTGTAGCTGTGTCTTGTCGTAGTCCAGTCGGTGTTGGTAGATGCACTGACTGAGGAGAGAGAAGAGTCTCTCCAAGCGTTCCACGCTGTAGCCTTCACTCTTCTGTACCACTGTGTCCAAGAGGGCCTGGGAGAGGAGAACACACACACACACACACACACACACACACACACACACGCATGAGAAACAACAAGCTCCCTCTAGAGAGGACACATTCAAGCCATAGACACGCACAAGCAGAACACAAATACAGCATTTAATGCAACAGGGAACATAAACGCATACCCTGCATTCACATCACGTGTGCAACTCTCTCGCACACAGAGAGGTCAGCTTTATTCAAAAGCAATTAAGATCAGAGGGACAGCTAATTAAGGCTAATCATAATTAGCTCAGTGTTTACATTTGTCTGTTACTTTAATTAAGCACTTTGGACAGTCAAAGACCCGTTCAATTGACCTGCTCATTCTCAGCTTGCCACATTGTGTGTGGATCAAAATCCATAGGACTGAAATAGCAATCACACAGCGACTAGATTTACAGTCATTAGACACCAGGCAATAAAAGAAAGTGACAGGAAATTAGGTGCGTGTGTCAGTGTCAGGAGAACAAGGCGTGGGCTTCTCCTTATCAAAGTGAGGGGATGGGTGTCTCTCTTTTAACTACAAATAATGACAGTGACTCTGAACACTTAGAGAAGTGTGACTCATTTACCCATCTATCTCACTACTGTATCTTTACATGTTACGTTTGTATTTTTGTTCAGTATAGTGTTGGTTCTGTTTCATGAGATAAAGAATATTGCACAAATTTGTTTACATCCATGTTAGTAAACATTTCTACTTGACAGGTGTAGTATATCAAGAAGCTGATTAAACAGCATGATCATTACACAGGTGCACCTTCTGCTGGGGACAATAAAAGGCCACTAAATGTGCAGTTGTCACAACGCCACAAATGTCACAAGGTTTGAGGGAGCGTGCAATTGGCATACTGACTGTAGGAATGTCCACCAGAGCTGTTGCCACAAAATTGAATGTTCATTTCTCTACGTCGTTTTAGAGAATTTGGCAGTACGTGTAAACAGCCCTCATAACAGCAGACCAAGTGTAACAACGCCAGCCCAGGACCTTCACATCTAGCTTTTCCACCTGAGAGGAAAGTCTTGACCTGACTGCAGTTCCGCGTCATAACCAACTTCAGTGGGCAAATGCTCATCTTCAAAGGCCACTGGTACGCGTGCTCTTCATGGAAGAGTCCCGGTTTCAACTGTACCTGGCAGATAGCATTTATAGCGTCGTTTGGGCGAGCGGTTTTCTGATGTCAACATTGTAAACAGATTGCCCTATGATAGAGGAAGTTATGATGTGTGTGTATATATATATACAATTTTGGAATTTTTATTTAACTAGGTAAGTCAGTTAAGAACAAATTCTTATATACAATGATGGCCTACCCTGGCCAAACCCGGACGAAGCGGGGCCAATTGTGTGCCGCCCTACGGGGTCTCCCAATCCCGGCCGGATGTGATACAGCCTGGATTCGAACCAGGGACTGTAGCGACGCCTCTTGCACAGATGCAGTGCCTTAGACCGCTGCGGACAATGATGGCAAATTTGAATGCACAGACATACCGTGACAAGATCCTGAGGACCACTGTAGTGCCATTCATCCGACGCCACCACCTCATGTTTCAGCACGATAATGCACAGCCACATGTCGCAAGGATCTGTACACAATTCCTGGAAGCTGAAAATGTAATGTCCCAGTTCTTCCATGGTCTGCATACTCACATGCCACCCATTGAGCATTTCTGATCCAGTTGTCGCCAATATCCAGCTACTTCGCACAGACACTGAAGAGTGGGACACGATTCCACAGGTCACAATCAACAGCCTGATCAACCCTATGTGAAGGAGATGTCACGCTACATCAGATACTGACTGGTTTTCTGAGCAACACCCCTACTTTCTTTTTCTTCAGTATTCCCAGTCATGTACAATCCATAGATTAGGGCCTAATGAATATATTTGAATGGGCCGATTTCCATATATATTTCCAGTAACATTTTTGAAATTGTTGCATGGTGTGTATATTTTGTTCAGTGTATAAGTTCCTCTTCAACCAGTCTCGCCACATCTAGGCCTCTGCTTCTAATCTTATACCTTTAGTCCTAAAATCCCTTACCTTTCGTCTCTCTAAATATCTCCCGCCCTCCCCCTCTCTCCCCTTGTTAGTCAGCTGATTTAATCAAGAGTGCTGTGCCTTTTTCCAGTTGCCCAGGCCAATAGTGACAGCAGGGGTAAGTGGTGTGTGTGTGTGTGTGTGTGTGTGTGTGTGTGTGGTGGGGCTAGCGGACCCCCTGAGGTAGTGAACTCCCAGCACACAAAGGAGCAGTAATCCAGTCTGTTAAAGGGGGCTGTGATACGGACCATTAAAGGCACCTCTCCCCACCACCCTCCTTCCCATCACAGCACATCTTTATCCCCGTCCTCTCGCTCAGCCTCTTCTCCCTCTCTCTACCCTCTTAGGTACAGAGGAAGAGAGAGGGGGAAAGAAAGAGCAAGGGAGAGAACAAAACAAGAGGACGGGAAGACAAGGTGTCATAGCCATGGCTTTAAGCTCTGTCCTATCAGCTGAAGCACAGCATGCGGCCAGGCAGATGACTACATCAGTGTGCCAACAGTGCGCACACACATCCCCAACTCTACATACACGTCTCCCCAAACACACACCTATCCCTGCAGACACACACCTACATTCAATACACACACACAGCCCCGTCTCCACGCACAACTTTGCAGACATGCACACCCAGACCCATCTGTAAACACACTGCCAACTCAATGCGGCTGCGTTCCCTGCATGTTTCAGCCCATTAAAGGCAGCTAACAAGGACACTGACAGGCTTGTCTGTGATCCTAAGAATATAAGACAACCTGAGAACAGGACACCAGTTATGACCAACATCTCTATCCTGGAACACACACCCTACCAACTCTTCAAAACACACACACACACACACAGTGCTCCTAGAGCCGAGCCCTTTGAATGTCTGAAATGGAGATCAGGTCACAGCTTATGACGGGGTACAGAAATAGTCCCAGCATGGGGTGCGAATGCTTTGAACTGGAGCGCTGATGATTTACATTTAGGTTAGTGTTACATTGGCATATAAAAATGTCTCACCCTGCAGAGCAGGTGGTTATTAGTGTATAAATGTTAGCGTTACTTAACACCGGCCCTTACTGGTAAAACACATTTCACACTAAACGTGTGATAAGCATTCACCCCACAAAACTTTTAGAATGTTTATGAAAAGGGAAGGAGCAAATACATTATGGCCATGTGCTGATATTATGACATCACTGCACAATGTTGTGATAGCTATATTAAGTGCGATTGACCATCTGGTTTTGCCAGTCTATCGGGTCTTCGTGCATTGCAAGGTCTTTTCGTAGCGCTTAATATGGAGGACTGTGCGCCAGTGTTGATCGCAGCATCAGGAGCCATGCTGAATACTACTCTTCATTGGTGTTAAGAGCTGTGTTGGTGTCAGGAACGCTGCAGAGGGCTGGTAGAAAACACACAAGTGAGCCTGCCGCTGTAGCCCTGGGATTTAAGTGCAGCAAGCGAGTGGCGAAGGGGGAGAAAGAAAAATAGAGGCAGAGCAAGAAGCACAAAGAGCGGGGGGGAATAACTGGAAGCGACACAGTATCCATCATCACCAGTGGTGTTAAGCTTTTAATTTTTATGTAATCTTGTCTTGCCCGTGTTAAGGATAAAATATAAATGATTCACGCTTCAAGAGAAATCTACAGAGTTGAAATGAACGGAAAGAGGGAGGGAAGGAGAGTGTAGTGGGTGATTTGCAACTGTTGCAACACGAATTCCAATCTCCAGAAAGGAGTGAAATGCCCGGGAGACACTGCCAAGTCACATGGATTGGGAGCGCGAGGACACACAGAGTTGCGTAACATGTGGCACATATAAAGTATCACAAGGCTGACACCTCAGAGGGGTCCAGGGGTCTGTGTCATGACTAATGTGAATATGATGGAGGAATCAAATTATGCAGCACCCTCACTCGCTACTCCCTAAAGACTCAGACACACGAGGCTAGCATCCACAGCAGATAAGCACTTCAAGTTAAAGGCCACTGTCAGACCTTCAACATGATGGACTGAAGGGGTGCGATGATGATGATGATAATGTAAAGCGGGCCAGGTGACAGTGGTGGTCTGGACATGACCAACAGGTGTCACTAGATACCGAGTGCCAGAGTGCAAATTAAAGGCTATGATGGAAAGATGTGATGGAGACCGGGGCAGGTGGTTGGTCTGGTGATGTGATCTGGACATGATCAACAGGTGTTAAGAAGTTAATTTGGTATGGATGCTAGGCTCATGGTGAGGACATGGTATGGGGAATAAAAGATGGTTGACACCTTTGGCAAACTTCATCTACAGACCATCTCTTTAAAAATAGAGAAGAAAAAAAAGCAAATAAAACTTATTGCAGGTATTTCAAAGAGAAGTACAGAGCAGTAAAACACTTAGTCTCCCGTGCCTCAGACAGAAGTGAAATCTGCTTCTCTCGCGCGTGGAAGTTAAATTCTTCCTTTAACTCTAGTACAATACTCACTCCAGTAGTGCTTGGTGAGATTATACTCAACAGCGCAGTGTTTTGGCGGCTGACTTGCAATGTCAGAGCTTGCTGCTGATTAAGAGAGCGCTGAGAATAGAGCGAGAGGGAGTGACTGACTGCTGGAGTTGATCTCAGTTCCAGCTGTAACAGACTCACAAGTGGTTTGGTCATCAATTAGGCCAAGCCCTGTCTATAGCAGTCTGTCTATAGCAGGATTTGATTTGATTTTGGGGGGTGTTAATGTTGGACATAAGACTGTTAAAACACCATCAAATCAGATCCAAGAGATTAAGATTTTGGAAATCTGTTCCAAAGTATTCCCACGCATAATAGAGAGATGTAAGCAAGGTGTGAAATGATTATGTTCTAGTATGTTCTATATCTGTTTGGGCTTCTTGCGGTCAATTAGCAGTCCACAAATGATTTGTAATTATTTTCCAGACCCCTAACCACAGCTCAAGAAAAAAAACTCATCCCGCAGCTGAATCTAGTTGATGATCCCTGGACTACAGCTATCTGGGATAATTTCGGGAAAGTCTATTCTCCTCTCATGCTTTTCTCTTCCTCTACTCCCATCTCCTTCCTTTTCTAATTTTTCTCCATCTCCATTTTTTTCCTCTCCCTCCCCCTTCATCTCCGGTCTTGTGTCAAAAGCAAAACCAAACAAGCCTCGGGCAGTTAGGCCCAATCTGACAGCTCAGACACAAATGAACGCATATCACAAAAAAATGCACTTTCACACAAAAACGCTTGTGCGGATAAAGTGTGTGTGTGTGTGTGTGTGTGGGGGGCTACTCACTTACAGAGAGTAGTTTTGGACGTGTGTGTATATCGGCGCACACGTTTGTTTTCATGATGTGGTGCCGTAACTGGTTGCTGATGTGGATGGAAGCCTTTTCAAAACGACAGGTCTCTAAACGGAAAGCTATTATCACATGCAAATGGTCGCTCTGTCAAGGACATCAGCGGGAATGAGTACAAATGAAAAGGAAGCATCCCAAAAGTTATTTATTTCTATTGACAATCAAAACGCTTCGCACCGGCCATTAAGCCGTTTTCTTTCCCTTAGCAGGCATTCAGAATAGCTGCCTACCTCCCTCTCCAGATGAAACCATGCTGTTATTAGTGCTGGAAATAGGCAGACACAACAAACTGAAAATGGGGCCATTTCTGTGAACGGACGGCTCTGAAATGGGAAATCTTGACATCCTGTAATAGTCAGGCAACAGGGGAGAGAGAGAGAACTCTTCAGTGTAACAGCCAATGAATGCACACTGGGCATTTGCAGCTGCGTAAAACAAATCTAAAGAAAATTGCCTGGCCAAGTCTTGTAGCCCAGCCCGCGTGTTCTTTGGCGAGGTGGATAAAAATGGAATTGATTCCCTGATAGATGATGATTCTGCTGCAATCTAGGCCACTTACAGTGCCTTCAGAAAGTATTCACACCCTTGACTTTTACCCAGGGTGCGAATTACAGGGAAGCTCAGCTCCCCCTGAATGAGACATTAACTCCCCTAAATGCAACCTAAGTGGTAAAAAAAAAAGAAAATCAAAACATCATATGAAACGATTCCCACCTCCCTCATGGTTTAAACCATTTAATTCACCATTATTTTGGCTGCACAAACAGTCTCCCTGTCCAAGGCACTGTCCACTCAGTAGTGCTGAATTTGGCCTCAGCTGAGCTCCTTTAAAACGCATAGATGCTCATTTTGGCCATTTGTTTGCCATGCGCCCTTGATAAAAAAAAAAATAGCCTTTATTCCAATGCATTAGATGTATCCATTGATTCATCATGGTTTGCTTTTATCATTCAGCTGTTTAGAGCGCTCATTGCTTTGTTTTTCAGGTGCAGGCAGGTAGCCTATTGGTGTTCTGTGTCATACGTGGCCCAGAAGTAGTAGACCAATTATTTAGCCTTATGATTTTCTAACAATATTTGTTGTTTCCTGGATCAGCTGATGATGGTTGCCAATATCACCAGATAACTAGCCTACAGCTACACACCAATGCGCGTCCAACATTAAACAACCTATAGGCCTATAGCTGACTCTTTTGGTTAGAAGCATTAGATTTTGCAAAGGCATAGGCCTACAATATTTTGGATTTGTGCGCCCGTGAGAACTGTTTTCACGGAAAAACATAATGAACTCTTACGCAGGCATAGTTACACTTACAGTGCATTTCTCCAAGGCCCAGGAATTGTATAGGGTTTAAGTTCAATGTTCTAATTCAATTGTTAAATGCTTAATACAAATAACAATCGTTAATTGCAAATAACAGTCCAATGTAATTATACAAGGAAAGAAAGGTAGTGTTTTATGTCACACGATCTGTGATGACTCCAAACATTGAACTCATGAATTATGGACAATTCATTGTCTCTGCTGAAAGGGTAGGGCTACCGGCAGTGGTGTAGTGGAGGGTAAACGCAACTAAATGCAGTTTACCCACTTTTTCAGAAAAATTTTACGTTCCCTATACTTTTAAATACATTTTTCACCGTGACCAGCAAATCAGAGTTTACCCAACTATTTGTTTAACACTACATCACTGGCTAGCAGTAGGCCTATTTGACATTCATGGTAATAGGCCTACACATTGTAGCCTAGTCTAGTAAATTGACTGTTTTTCCCGGGACATTTTCAGCCCCATTTTATGTCTCCCAACTTTTCAGGCAAAAAAAGGTCAATTTGGCAGCAAAACGTATCAATTAACGTAGGCATAATCAATGGCAATGGTCGAACGTCATTAGGCACACCTTTTGGTGTTCTGTAATGTCGATTCATCAAATGGCGCGAGTGTACACTGTTTGGATTATTCTGGAGTGGACGAACATGCGCACAGGTAGCCTACTTTAATTTGGAAGTGATTTGTTTGACAATCAGATGAAAGCGGCATGTGCCACATTAAATGGTAATACATTTTAACGGTTAAATTATGTGCTTATTAGTAGGCTCATACAAAAGATCTGCTCAGTGATATCGCCAATGTGGACTTTAAAACAGTTTAATGGCTGCTCTAGGAGAAAACTGAGGACGGAGCAACAACATTGTAGTTACACCAGAATATCAAAGGAAGCCTGATAAAAAAACATGTTTGTAACAAGGCAAAGCAATTAACTTTTTGTCATGAATACAAAGGGTTATGTTTAGGGCAAATCCAACAACACATTACGGAGTAGCAATCTCAATATTTTCATGTTATGGGTATGCTTGTAATAGTTAAGGACTGGGGAGTTTCTCAGGATAAAAAATACAAATCCTAGAGGAAAACCTGGTTCAATCTGCTTTCCACAAGACACTGGGAGATGAATTCACCGCAGGAAAATAACCTAAAACACAAGGCCAAATCTACATTGGAGTTGCTTACCAAGAAGACAGGAAATGTTCCTGAGTTTGACTTAAACCTGAAAATCTATGGCAAGACCTGAAAATGGTTGTCTAGCAATGATCAACCAACAATTTGACAGAGCTTGAATACTTTTTTCAAGAATAACTCAAACGCTCCAGGTGTGGAAAGCTCTTAGAGACTTACCCAGAAAGACTCACAGCTGTAGTCACTACCAAAGGTGATTCTAACATGTATTGACTAAGAGGGTTGAATACTTATCTAATCAAGAATGTATTTTTTTTTATTTTTAACTTTAGCTCAGCATCAACATGCCTGATTCAACTAACCACTTAGAATCAGGTATGTTGGTGCTGGGCTGCAACACACTATGTAGCTTCTCCAGAACCTCTGCGTGAGGACTGAACAAACTAGCAGATTTCTTTGCTAATTCCAAATGGGTTTCCAGGTGCCCTGCAATCTAAGTTAAATGTCAGAAGTAATGAGACCTCCAATCAATGAATTTGAATTTAAGAGAAGTTGAGAGGAGTACCGGAACGTGCCACACCACTCCTCTCCTAATATCAGGCAGCGAGCCAGCCCGACCGACCACTGTGGAGATATCAGCCTTAAACGCACTCTCACCCCGCTCACCGGAAATTCAATTTGTTCCGTCTTTCATCCTGGTGGATGAAAAAAGCAATTATTCACAGTGCACTCTTTTCACAATCTGTTTCTTAAAAGATATCTCTTCTTTCTACCGCCTAACAAATAAGCCTCCAGATTAGTGCAGTGCGCGTTCACAGGGAGGGAGCGTTCCCACGGTTCGTGGCGTCGGCCACCCACGACTCGTGGCTCTACGTTTTTAACGGGAGCCGTGGGTCCACCGTGACCAGACCTGTCAATCACTTTGAGAGACGCCACCGTCAGGTGAGAGGAGAGGCGGGAACCACGCATCCCTCAATCTCTGCCCCCACCCTGCGGCGATGCTAACAACGGGGAGATAATGATTTGCTAGCAGGGAAGGAGCGCGTGACACAGAAACACTTCCTCTACACCTATGTTGTATCTTCCTGTTCTTAACAGGGCCGTTTGGGTGGTTGGTTGGTTGGTAGAGAGAAGAGTCCCTGGGAAAAGAGAGAGGGTTAAGGGAGTGAAGAGAGAGCACAGCTCCAATTTACACCCGGGGTATTAGGTGGAACCTAAGTGTGACCGTGCAAAGTGCCTGGGAATCGTTTCATACATTTATCCTGTCAATCTATTCAGAGACCAACTTGACGGAGCGTAGTGTGGAGAGCAGAGAGCGCAGAGCTAGCGCCTCATGTTTGAGTCATGTCCTGGCTGCATTCTTAAAATGGCTATATGGAAGGAACAACACCTGTTGATTGACTGAAGACGTGGAGATGCCCTGTAGCCTGCTACTTAAATTGGAACCTTCCTCTCGGATGATAGGGATGTAGAGCGTCTCTCGTTGCGCGCGCACACACACCCACACAGTGAGGGCAGACTGGGGTCTCCAACAGAGCACGAGGAGACGATATTAGGCTGGGAAATCAGGAGCATCCATCTGAAAAGGGGGAGAGTGACACCAGCAAACCCAGAAAAGGCATGAAGGGCCTGGGGAGGATTAGGGGCCAGTCCCCCCCCACATCTACTCTTTCTCCTTCCTTCAATGTCAGTCTACACCACTCCTTTACTCTGCCCAAACCTTACTTCCCTCAACAGCATCGACTAGGGCCTATTAAATTGACTGGTGATTTTCTCCCATCTGAGAGACAGAATTAGTCTCTAATGTTGAGTGCTCTGGGCTTGGGAGCGACAGAACGAAGGGATGAAAGGAGAAAGGGATGGATTAAAGCAGTGTGCAGGGAAGCCTTGGAGATGAGCGTGTAGTGTGGCTGGGATTAGGAAAGGGACATTGCCAGTTATAATGCAGCTAGGAAATGACTGGAGGGATGGCACTGCTTAAAATGGTCTCATTGAAGATAACATGAATGGATGAATGGCGTTTTCACAAGACAGTAAGCTGTGGAAGGGCATTGTGCTTAAAATACAACACACAATCACTATTACCCAACTCATTACTTTCATACTCGGGGATATGTTCAGCATTACTTAGAGAATAGAGGTAACACACACACACCATCCCTTACCGTGAGTCGATGTCGATTGACCACTAGTGTAGGTGGTGGAGGGGTCTGTGGACTCTCGTCTGTCCCGTCAGTTGATGCCTTTGACTGCTCTGATTGTATCGTTCTACACTTCCTCCCCTTGGAGCAGCCTGGAACAGGAAGAGAGAACAGGTATATGATACAGCCCACCTACAATCTCACCTTTGACCTATATGTTAATCGCCATCATTTATCCAGTTATTAGACCATAATGAAACATAGCATATCCATACGCCAAGGCTTGTTTGGATGAAAGCAAAGGCCTGACAATCAAAGATGAGGAGAATAGCTGCCCCTCTACATTCAGAGCCTGTGATCTGTCGGCTTATAGTTTACTGCTACCAGCGTCCGTGGTACTACACTGTCTGTAGGATCCAAAAAAAAGCCACAACAGAGGAAGCAGAAATCTCCCTCGGCCACCTCTACTACCCCAGGCCACCCAAATCACCAAGTTGCTCCAGGCTTCCAGCTGGCCCCTGATAATCCACAGCCCTGAGTCGTTAATCACACATACAGGCCTATTGGCTTGTCCCAGAAACCACACACACGTACTGTAAAGTTGTATTGTATACGTACGCATACACATGCACAAACTCACAGGCCTATCGGCTTGTCCCAGACACTACACGCCACTAAATGAACCGCCAAGAAAAAAAATGATGTGAGAGAAAAAAAGCCAACCTTGTGAATTTCTTTGCAGTAAAAACTGTTTGAGGATAAATCTTAAGAGTGGTTTTGGATAGTCGACAAAGGTAGAAGACCTCAGACTTTTGAGGGTTTCATTGAAATATGCTGTCTGTGTAGACTTAAGGATCATATTTCATATTTCACATGCCATATGTCCTGGATAATTCACGCCCTGTCGTTTTAAAAGCAAAACTAGTGTAAATCAAATATCTTGGATGACAATCAACAAAATGATGATATTTCGGTTCTTTTATATATTATTATATATATATATTTTACAGTGAATGAAAAAGTAATGCGAGGTTAGGCTGACTGTGTTCAAGTCTGTGTGACGTGTTTCTGTCTGGTGCTCTCGGAGAAAGATCAGAACTTGCCATCTATACTCAGAGTAACTCGCATTATTTAAAAGTCTGAGTTAGACATGCATATATCAAGTCAGTATTCTTCCCCAAGACAGCGACGAATGTGGTGGTGCACTAGGAATAGGAAAAAGTTAACCACAGATAACCCCTCAGTACCTTCTCTGTCCTGCTCCTCCTTGCCTGTCTCCGTGTCTCCTGTCCTCCCGTCCTGAAGACGGCGTTCCTGAGTTCCTCTGCTCACTGCAGACGCTGACACTTCCCCCTCTGACGCTTCACCTTCGACCGCTGTAGGCCACTCTGTCTCAGAGCTCTTGAGGGCCTGGGAATCCAGGCTGTCCATGGACTCGTTCACACACTCCCGAGGGACAGGGGGTGCTGTGGCCGGCGTGGGGACTGACGACTGCTGCTCAGTCTTGGACTGGACCTCGTCGTCTTTAGGCTGGACCTTCTCAACATCCATGGGCTGGAAGCCTTCCTCCTTAGGCTTGGCTTGGGGGTTCTCACTTTCGGCTTGGGAACCTACATCTTTAGATGATGACCCCTCACCTTTAGACTGGATTTCCTGAGCTTGAGGCTCCTTGTTTTTACAATAAGACTCACTTTTAGACTGGGGGTCTTTGTCTGTGGATGTAGATTTGGCTTGGTCTTCTGTAGTTGGTGTCTCGTCCTCCTTGGGCCCCGTCTCTGTTCTCTGGCCCCTAGGGGCCTCATTGGAGCTCTCCTCCTCCGTGGAGATGCCATATGTGTGAGGGTGTGTGTGGTGTCCGTTGGGCTGAGGGTCCATGGTGTCACAGGAAGACTCTTCGTCCTGAGTCAGACAGGAGTCGCTGGGTACTGCCGTTGCCGGCTTAGGCTCCGCAGCTTCATCCTCTTCTTCCTCCATTCCCTTCTTGTAGTTCTTCTTCTTCCTAATGATGCCCCGCCCCCAAGATGGCCGCCGACGTGCTTTCCTTTTTATGTGATCTGGAAGCAGAGAGAAAAAAAATGTATTGTAAGTTCAGCCACATGGAACACAGAACTTATGCTAGTACAACCACACCAGACTCTACTACACGGGTTCTGCTCGCACACACCAGTCTCAGCTACAGGAGGTGCAGGCTTTTGTTCCAGACCTGGTCTAGATTCAATTAGTGGTCTAAATAGAAGACCATGATAAGTTGATGTGACGACACACAGACAGAATCCTTACAAATGGGCCTTCATTAAGTGGTAATTCACTGGAGTGACATGAAAGTGGACCAACTAACAACAAGCAATTGAGTTGCCCTGTTAATCCTCCCTGCCAGGTCTTAAATGCTAGGGAGGCATCAGATGTCCACTCCATTGCAGTGGTTTGTGTGTGTGGCCTGTGTTCCACACGGAACAGGAAGGCAAGGTTAGTGGGCCCCATAGAGGGAGGCTGTCTGG
Organism: Oncorhynchus keta; assembly: GCF_023373465.1. Classification (NCBI taxonomy): domain Eukaryota; kingdom Metazoa; phylum Chordata; class Actinopteri; order Salmoniformes; family Salmonidae; genus Oncorhynchus; species Oncorhynchus keta. The sequence continues at coordinate 48,434,993 of NC_068439.1, read as the reverse complement.
GAGTAATTGCTAGGTGGATGAGACAGGCTACTGAACAGACAGACAGAGAGCAAGACAGACAGAGACAGAGAGCTCAAACCTCTAATTGAAAACAATTGAAAGCAGCCACAGATGTGCCCCATATCTCAGCACCAAACTGGATTTGCCCACTATTCCCTCTCATGGGGGGATGTCCTATTACTATCCAGTTAAAAGGTCTGGCATAATGGGGTTACCACCCCTCCCTCACTATGGTGCAGAGGTCCTGGTGGAAATTACAGTATTTCTGGTGTGAGATGTTGACTGTATTTCACTCTGTGGTTGTAATCAGAGAGCACTGCCAGAGAGAGAGCAGCAAAGAGAGAGGAAGAGATGAGACTAAACAGAAAGGGAAAAAGGAGAGGCGAGCAGGGCTATTGCTGCAGGGACATGACTGGTGGGATGGGGGAGAGCAAAAGTATGCCATCTGAGAAAGTGCAGTAAAAGTGTCACAGGGCACTGGCAAGAGTGCCTGACGCAGTGAAACTTCAGCAGGGTCAGATTCCACACGCTGTCTTTTTCAAACCGCAGCCACAGGGTGCGTGCCAGGCCAACAGTGTGTGTGCATGGTGATGAGGGTGTGTGTAATGTATCAGCCTCCCTGCCCAGACAAGCGTTTGAACCTGGCCATGAGTGGACTAGGCCTGGGCCTGTCAGTTCAGTCAAAGCCTCCCACATAAACCTGTGGTGAGTCTTTGGTCTCAAAGGCATCAAAAAGGCCTTTAGAGGGGAGATCCTCCAACAGTCACGAGAGACACATGCTAGCTTCCTCACGATTCTGTCTATCCTAATGTTCAGAAGACATTCATCTTCTCAGTCTCTGAACTGTGCCCCATCCCTTCACACTCTGACACGTATACTGGTTGAAAATGACAGATTAGGGCACTAATAAGAGCCTGAAATGGAACACAGTGGCTGTACAGTAACATGCTATAAATGACATCAGTGCTCAGCTTCAGGGCTGTACGTGTTTGGAATGACAACAATTCTGAACTTGAGCACTGCACGCGACAAGTCGCCGCCCCCCCCATTTTTGAATTGTACCTTTATTTAACTAGGCAAGTCAGTTAAGAACAAACTCTTATTTTCAATGACTGCCTAGGAACAGCGGGTTAACCGCCTTGTTGAGGGGCAGAACGACAGATTTTTACCTTGTCAGCTTGGGGATTTGATTTTGCAACCTTTTGATTACTAGTCCAACGCTCTACCACTAGGCTACCTGCTGCCACAATTGGGCAACTTTTGCAAATGTTTGGTTGTCTGAGCGAGGGAAATGCTGAAAATTGAGTACAGTACATTCAGAAAGTATTCAGACCCCTTAACTTTTTCCATTACAGCCTTATTCTAAAATGGATTAAATTGTATTTTTTCCTGATCAATCCACACACACACACACACACACACACACACACACACACACACACACACACACACACACACACACACACACACACACAATACCCCCAAAATCAGGTTTAGAGGTTTTGGTAAATGTATATTAAATACATAAGTATTCAGACCCTTCACTCAGCCCCAAAACATCACTGCTCTAGAGGAGATCTGCATGGAGGAATGGGCCAAAATACCAGCAACAGTGTGTGAAAACCTTGTAAAGACTTACAGAAACGTTTGACCTCGGTCATTGCCAACAAAGCGTATATAACAAAGTATTGAGAAACTTTTGTTATTGACCAAATACTTATTTTCCACCATAATTTGCAAATAAATCCATTAAAAATCCTACAATGTGATTTTCTGAATTTGTTTTCTTCAAATTTTTTCTGTCATAGTTGAAGTGTACCTATGATGAAAATTACAGGCCTCATCTTTTTAAGTGGGAGAACTTGCACAATTGGTGGCTGACTAAATACTTTTTTGCCCCACTGTATATCTTTAACCAAAGCCCAAATGAGTGTGTGTCTGCAGGTGTGGAAGGAAGCTAAAGTAATTCCACTGCCTAAAAATAGCAAAGCACCCTTTGTTGGCTCTAACAGCCGCCTAAATCAGTTTGGTGGCTGTTCTTAGAAAATTGATTGTGAAAATTGTATGACTAAATACAATGCCATTTTTTCCAGAGAACAAGTTAACTACTGACTTTCAGCATGCCTATAGATAAGGGCACTCAACTTCTACTGCACTGACACAGTTGACAGACGATTGATTAAAATAAAATGATACTATAGTTGGAGCTGTATTGTTAGATTTCAGTGCAGCCTGTCGTTATTTTAGAAACTCACTTGCTATGGCTTTACAGCACCTGCAATCACATCATTGGAGAGTTTTTATCCAATAGAACCCAGAGAATGTTCTTCTAAGCAAGCTGCTACATCATCAGATATGTACAGCGCGGTGTCCCTCAGGGCAGTTGCATTGGACCATTACTCTTTTCTATTTTCACAAAACACCCGAAGTCAGTGAACTCACTGAAATTCTAAATAAGGAGTTAGTCAGTATCAGAAAGGGTAATTAATAATGTGTTATTAAAGACATCTAAAACTAAAAGAATTGTATTTTGGTTCAAAACATTCTCTAAGACCTAAACCTCAGCTGGAGTTGTGCATAATGGGTGTGACCATTAAGCAAGTTGAGGAAGCTAAACTCCTAGGTATAACATTGGATGGTCAATTATCATGGTCAAGTCCTATTGACAAAGTTGCTGTGAAAAAGGGGAGGGGTATGTCTTATAAAAATATTTGTGTTTTTGACACAAATCAACTGTACTAGTTAAGGGTCTTGTCCCATTTTTATTACTGTCCAGTTGGGGCCAAGTGCAGCATATAAAGACCTAGCAAAGCTGCAGCAGGCTCAAAATAGAGCAGCACGCCTTGCCCTTAACTGCACATATAGAACTAATATCAAACACCTGCATGACAGTCTTTCCTGGTTGACAAGAGATTAAATGCGTCACTTCTAGTTTCCATGATAAATATTAGTCATGAAAATGCCAGATGGTCTGCATAATCAAATAGCATTCAGCTCAGATACCCCACAAGACATGTCACCAGGGGTCTCTTCACAATCCCCAAATCCAAAATGAATTCACAGCAACGCACTGTATTATACAGAGCCATGATCGCATGGAACTCCCATCTCCAATTCCTCAAGAAAACTGTAAAATTACCTTCAAATATGGATTAAACAGCAGGGACAGTGAGGGGACCTAAAAACACAAGCGAACACAGACAAATGTTTTTGTTGTATTGTTTGTATTATTTTTGTTGTATTGTTTGTATATTGTTGCATTTTAAAAATGTGTGAATGTCCTTGTCTATCAGTGTTTTGTTAGTTGTCATGTTTTGTCTTTTTTTTGCGGACCACAGGAAGAGTAGCTGATGCCTATGCAAAAGCTAAATTGGATCAAAATAAACAAACTCGCGCAACATCCGTAGATGTAGGCCGTCATTGTAAAATAAGAATTTGTTCTTAACTGACTTGCCTTTTTAAATAAAGGTTAAATAAAAACGAAAAATGAAAGTTGTATGCCAAGATAGGTCTAGGCAAGGTAACCAAACTAACCACATAGACAGCCAAACAGCAAAACCATTTAGTTGACCGGTCAATTTCTTTGGTCTACAGGCTGTAGGTCGACCGAGATTTCTTTAGCCAAGCAGTCGCAATTTATCACAAAAAAAAAAGTCATGGTGCACAAGACACCGGTCTTGGGAGTCTAATCCATTGCTGAGGCCAAGGGAATGGCACAGTCGATCAATCTAAGACGTGATAGTGAAATTGTATATGGTTCTATTATGTAAAAAATAATAATAATGCAACACTAAATAAACTATTAATGCGCTCTCTCACATTGGATGCGGTTCTGAAACAATCTTCAGTGCGCAGTAGAATTGGCACCTTTTCCTTTGTTGCTATGTGCATAATAGAAAAGTTAACCAGCATATTGGGATTGATAATGCGGCAGAGGCATCAGAGACAAGGAAACAGCCCTTAGCCTAAATTGTCTAAGAATATTGAGGAGAGGGGAAACCAACTTAATTAGGTCTATAATCAATAGCTTAACTGTTAAATGTCTATAAATCATCCATATACACTAAAGATCAACATTCAACATTTTTTGAACATCTACTCATTCAAGGGGTTTTCATTTCTACATTTTAGAATAATAGTGAAGACATCAAAACTATGAAATAGTGTTAAGGGGTTAAAAAATATTATATATATATATATTTTATATTTGAAATTCTTCATAATAGCCACCCTTTGGCTTGACAGATTTGCACACTCTTGGGATTCTCTCAACCAGCTTCATGAGGTAGTCCCCTGGAATTAGGGCAAGGCGGTGTGACTAGAAAAAACGTCTATCGTTTCATATTGTGCTCTATCGTTTATTTCATTGTGTTGCAAATCACTCTTTACGGCAATATTTTTCGTCAATTGGACGATGCTTTACGTGCAAACAAACATGGAGCTCGTACCTAAAAAAAAGGGGCAACTTCAGTCGCATGGATGTGGTTTGGGTGTGAAAAGTCTGACACGGACCAGAAAACCGTCTACTGCAAAATGTAGTGTACATCTACAGAAAAAATACAGATCTTGGTTCTGTTGCCAGTTTGTTTAATAGCCTACTCATTCCGTGAGCACCGAGCCTCATGCAACGGCACAATGTCAGTCAGATAAGGCAATTTCACAGCTTGGGGTGTTTTTAATCTTTGCTATGCTGTAATAAAAGGCGGAAACATTTTTTTGTAATAACAGACTGGTATTAATTTATTTTGTGTTTACACCGTTCCAAACAGGCAGAAAAATAATATTGTAATCTCACAGCACCTGTTTGTCACACATAATATGCACGCAACTCACTCCTTTCCCTCCTTTTTCTAGATCTTATTGTTATCATTAGTAGGCTTTGTATAGCCTTGTAACCACCATCGAGCTGTAGGCCTAAGAGGGCATCCTGTTCAGTCTTACTACCCTAACTTACTTAGGCGTACAGTATAAACTCAGCAAAAAAAGAAACGTCCCTTTTTCAGGACCGTCTTTCAAAGATAATTCGTAAAAACCCAAATAACTTCACAGATCTTCATTGTAAAGGGTTTAAACACTGTTTCCTGTGCTTGTTCAATGAACCATAAACAATTAATGAACATGCACCTATTGGAACGGTCTTTAAGATACTAACAGCTTACAGACGGTAGGCAATTAATGTCACAGCTATGAAAACCTAGGACACTAGAGGCCTTTCTACTGACTCTGAAAAACACCAAAAGAAAGCTGCCCAGGGTCCCTGCTCATCTGCGTGAACGTGCCTCAGGCATGCTGCAAGGACTGCAGATGTGGCCAGGGCAATAAATTGCAATGTCCGTACTGTGAGACACCCAAGACAGCGCTACAGGGAGACAGGACAGACAGCTGATTGTCCTCGCAGTGGCAGACACGTGTAACAACACCTGCACAGGATCGGTACATCCGAACATCACACTTGTGGGACATGTACAGGATGGCAACAACAACTGCCCGAGTTACACCAGGAACGCACAATCCCTCCATCAGTGCTCAGACTGTCCGCAATAGGCTGAGAGAGGCTGGACTGGGGCTTGTAGGCCTGTTGTAAGGCAGGTCCTCACCAGACATCACCGGCAAAAAGTGCTCTTCACTGATGAGTTGCGGTTTTGTCTCAGGGGTGATGGTCGGATCAGCATTTATCATCGAAGGAATGAGCTTTACACCGAGGCCTGTACTCTGGAGCAGGATCGATTTGGAGGTTGAGGGTCCGTCACGGTCTGGGGCGGTGTGTCACAGCATCATCGGAGTGAGCTTGTTGTCATTGCAGGCAATCAACGCTGTGCGTTACAGGGAAGACATCCTCCTCCCTCACGTGGTACCCTTTCTGCAGGCTCATCTTAACATGACCCTCCATCCAGCATGACAAGACCACCAGCCATACTGCTCGTTCTGTGCGTGATTTCCTGCAAGACAGGAATGCCAGTGTTCTGCCATGGCCAGCAAAGAGCCCGGATCTCAATCCCATTGAGCACGCCTGGGACCTGTTGGATCGGAGGGTGAGGGCTAGGGCCATTCCCCCCAGAAAGGTCCAGGAACTTGCAGGTGCCTTGGTGGAAGAGTGGGGTAACATCTCACAGCAAGAACTGGCAAATCTGGTGAAGTCCATGAAGAGGAGATGCACTGCAGTACTTTTTGCAGCTGGTGGCCACACCAGATACTGATTAAAACATTATTCCATTTCTGTTAGTCACATGTCTGTGGAAGTTGTTCATTTTATGTCTGTTGTAAATATTTGTAGGAACATAACATTAAACACGTTAAGTTTGCTGAAAATAAACGCTGTTTACAGTGAGGACGTTTTTTAAAATTCTGAGTTTATATGCTACTGTATCCATCATTAATTAGTTCATGCCATCACACAGCAGAAGAGACATTCATGATTTGAAATGCAATCAACCATTTTAGTTGTGAAATTCAATAATAAAGGGAGCTTTGAATAATTAGGCTAAATAAACTGCAATTCACGTATGAATGCAACTTTTTAGTCGGCTGTAATAAAGGCTTTATATTTTTTTCCCATTTGTAACAGAGTCTGTTCTCTTATTTAGTGTTGTTTACACTGTTCCAAATGGTCAGAAAAAAGTAATATTGTAATCTAACATCAACTGTTCACAGGAGAGCAGTTTGAACGAAAATATATTAAAACAATAAATCCAAATGTGTTTTTTTTTTGTGTGCCAGAAATGCCTTCTTGAACATGCCTTAATAACAAACTTGCATGCCATCTGTAAATGTGAATAAAATGGTTAAATTTCGAGCCTTGTTGGTTAAGCCACAGAAAAAGATGGCAACGTGATTGGCTGAGATAATGAGTGGGCTGGACATGCCGAGAGAGGAGTTCGGATTGGTCTGCCATATTCAAGGTGTCTGTCTATTTGAGCTCGTCAGTCTGTGTTGGTAATCCTGTCGAACAGTTCTTTAAAAAAATATATACATATCTATCCATCTATCCAGATTACATCTTAAAACTAAGTGCAACCGTGGTATGGCATTCCTGACAAGGAGACGCATCCATCATGCATGATGATGTATACAGGGAAGATATCTATCTTTTGACAACATGTGGTTTCATTTCGACCTAGAGTATACTGGCTGGCTCCCTAGCTGGCGTTATTTGTTTCCCAGAGCCGGTTTCTTTTCTAGTTAGAGCTAGCTAACATTGAACCAGCTGGTTAGCTCCCAGCACTGTGGCATTGTTGCCACTTTGTTCATTGTTGTTTAGCTAGCTAACGTTAGCTGGCTGCCTCATTAGCTAACGTCACGTGATGTGTGTGATCTTAAACGTTGTTCACCTAGCTAAGTTCATTGTTAGCCAGCCTGCTATGTTTCCCAGAGCTGTTTGCTTTTTTTTATAGTTAGAGCCTAAAGTTTCAACACCCGGTGAATATGGCCAGCGCCAGTAAACGTCTGCAAAAAAAGCGTAATGAAATTGTTGCCAGCAGAGCTAGCCGTTTTCTTGTTATCCAGAGGTAAGCAAATCATTGGGGCTAAAGATTGTGAATGATGCTGTATGGGTGTAGACAGAGCTCTTCACTAGATATCAAACCATTCAAAGGCGATATCCTCAAGTAAGTTTACAAGTTGATCAACTTTCAAAGCAGAATTACTTTCCCATTGTTCCTCAAATGCAGTGTATGATATACTATTTTGTAGCTCAGTTTACTTCTATCAAATGTAAAAAATACAATTAATTTTTGCTACATAAGACCGAATCCAGGCGGATGTCACGCCTACTTCACAGGAGAGCCATTTTAAAATAAACTTTTGTTTTTAATGTGCCTTAATAACAAACTTTTAGGCCATATGTAAATACGAATACAATTGTTAAATTACGAGCCTAGTTGGTTTAGCCACAGAAAAACAGCAACCTTCCTGCTAGCCATGATTGGCTGAGATAATTAATGGGCTGGACATGCCGAGAGATGAGTTTGGATTGGTCTGCATATAGCCCGTTTCTGTCTATTTGAGCTGGTCAGTATGTGTAGGTAATCCTTTCTAACGCTGCTTTTTTTTAATATCATGGAGTAGAGCTACATAAGTGTTGCGCTCCACTTTCTGGAGGACTGAGTTTTGAAATCAGTGGAATTTGATTATGATAGCTCAAATCTAGAACCGGCTTTCTATTTCGCAACAAAGCCTCCATCACTCACACCGCCAAACTGACTATCCTACCGATCCTTGACTTCGGCGATGTAATCTACAAAATAGCTTCCAACACTCTACTCAGAAAACTGGATGCAGTCTATCACACAATGCCATCCGTTTTGTTACCAAATCACCTTATACCACCCACCACTGTGACCTGGATGCTCTAGTCGGCTGGCCCTTGCTACATATTCGTCGCCAGACCCACTGGCACCCAGGTCATCTATAAGTCTATGCTAGGTAAAGCTCCACCTTATCTCAGTTCACTGGTCACGATAACAACACCCACCCGTAGCACACGTTCCAGCAGGTATATCTCACTAATCATCCCCAAAGCCAACACCTAATTTGGCCGCCTTTCCTTCCATTTCTCTACTGCCAGTGACTAACGAATTGCAAAAATCACTGAAGTTGGAGACTTATTTCCCTCAACTTTAAACATCAACTATCTGAGCAGCTAACCGATCGCTCCACCTGTAAATAGCCCACCCAATCTACCTACCTCATCCCCATACTGTTATTTTATTTACTTTTCTGCTCTTTTTCCCACCAGTATCTCTACTAGCACATCATCATCTGCTCATTTATCACTCCACTGTTAATCTGCTAAATTGTAACTATTCTCTCCTTTGCCTTATTTATTGCCTACCTCCTGATGCCTTTTGCACACACTGTATATATACTTTTTCTACTGTCATTGATTTGTTTATTGTGATATTGGCTTGTTTATTGTTTACTCCATGTGCAACTCTGTTGTCTGTCACACTGCTTTGCTTTATCTTGGCCAGGTCGCAGTTGCAAATGAGAACTTGTTCTCAACTAGCCTACCTGGATAAATAAAGGTGAAATAAAAAAATAAGGGCAACCACGGCATCCGTGACACAGAGGGAGAAGCGTCCATCCACGTATAATGGATAGTCTAGCTTACTACATTTTCAGATACTACACGTTTCTAATTGTCAGTAAAGGCCTTTTCATTTCAAGTTAAAGTGTACTAGCTAGCTAGCCAATGCTAGCTGGCTGGCTGGCTAGCTAACGTTACGTGTATGATCTGGGTAGTAATATTATTAGCATCTCAGAGCCATTTGCTTTGCTAGTTATAGCCTAATGTTAGCTTGCTAACATTGAACCTGGTTGGTTAGCTACCTGCAGATTCATGCATGGTAGTAACGTCATGAGTTGGGAGGATTATGGTTCATTGTTTAGCTAGCCTGTCTAGGACTGGGGTTCCGCTAGATAAAATTATTGTTAATCCAGCCACAGTGTCTGATATCAAAAATGCTTTACAGCGAAAGCTCCAAACGATTATGTTAGGTCACCACCAACTCACAGAAAAACCAAGCCATATTTCCAGCCAAAGAGAGGAGTCACAAAAAGCACAAAGCAAGTTAGCTTGGGTGCTGTTAGGACAGAACGCTTGGATCAACCCTACTTCTCGGCCTCATATGCAAATCCTTAAAAAGATGGATGGGGCTAAGGTTTAAGAGGGTGTGAATGATGCTGAATAGGTGTAGATCTCTCCAGCAAACATATAAAGGCCATTTTCTCAAAAGTGGAGTAACAAGTTTATCAACTTTCAAAGCAGAATTACTTTCACATTGTTCCTCAACTGTAGTGTATGATAAACCATTTTCGAGCTCCGAGTCTCTACTTTTAGCCAATGTAAAAAACCATTTAAAATGTTGCTACATAAGACCGAATCGAGTGGTTACATGTCTGGTTAACACAATGTATGTGTCTGTGTACACAAAGGCTATCAGCACTTATCTCGCAACACCAGCCCTGGCACCACCAACCAAGCACGTTGCCAGGCTACACACCATTCAGGATGGGAAGAGGGAAAGGAAGAACAGGGGAGAAGAAGAGAAAAGAGGGAGAGAAGTGAAGTGGAGTCCTATGCCAGACGTGCCACAGTGACCAGTATCTATCGACTGTGGTGCCCATGTTGGGTCCTTCCCAGGCAGGGGGCGGGTGACCGCTGGCACAGTGATAAGTATGAGGCGGGGTGCGACTGGCATGGATACCTCCTGCCAACCGGAGAAGGGATGTGATCAGGATGACACAGGAAATCAGGGAGAATCCTACCCCTGCAAAGGAGTGGGTAGAGGTAGGGTAAAGTAGTGGGATACAGAGGGACGAGACTCTCTCCTTCATGCCTCACTGGAGCATGGCACTGACTGTTACTCTGCTGGAGGCATGGGACCAGAGATGGACGACAAAGAGAGACAGCACGATGGAAGAGATATGGATGGGGAGATTAAGAGAAAGAAGAGCGAGAGGAGGGAGTGAGGGATAAAGTGGCAAAGGCAGAGAGACCTCAGGAGCAGCTCAGTGCCATTTTGGATTTTCTGGCGTGTAGCTGTTTTCCAACAATGTGGCTGGTTTTTGACCACCGGTTTGTATTTGCCCTTCAGAAGTTTGATTTCATTTATAAATGTCACTTATCTTAGCAGTTATTAGTCATAGACATGCTGTGGATTTCCAATATAGTATAATAACCTTTACTCATGCACACGCGCATACACCTGTCCTCCCCCTCCCAACACATGCATCATGAAACACCAACACACACATCCATCCATTGCGGTCCGGACCAGTTAAGGGCGCTGGAGTCGTGGTGAGGTCAGCACTTTGAAGCCAGTTCTCAGGGTAGAAAAAGGTCAGACATACGGTGTGCGTGTGTCCGAGTGTGTTTGTGATAGAAAAGGTGAGACAGAATGGCAGCAAATGAGTTGTCATCTCCAGCTCTTAAATAATGCATGGGAATTGTTGGAGCATGAACGCTCAGCCACAGACTGTCGGTAGAAGAAAGAGGGATGGATGGATAGATGGATTGGAGGGATCCTCTGCTTTGAATAGCACAGCACTTTGTAATAATTAAAAGCACCAATGCATGCATGATTCATGGGGCGCCAGGAATATTTAGAGCTACTTACCGTCTGTACACACCCGACAAAATCACACACACACACACACACCTTCCTTCTACCCTCAGCCTGTCACTCTTCAAGGACATTAGTTGATACAATGTAGAAGTATATTAGATGTAATAACCTTTATATTTTACAAGACAGGTGAATAGAGCAGTCATTTACTACAATGACCAAAAATACAAAGCAACCATTTCAAATATTACAGTTTATATAAGGAAATCTGTCAATTGACAAAATCATTTGGCCCTAATCTATGGATTTCACATGACTGGACATACAGATACGCATCTGTTGGTCACAGATACCTTTAAAAACAAAAATAGGGGTGTGGATCTGAAAAGTAGTCAGTATCTGGTGTGACCACAATTGGTCTCATGCAGCGCAGCATCTCTTTCGCGTTGAGTTGATCACACTGTTGATTGTGGCCTGTGGAATGTTGTACAACTCCTCTTCAATGGCTGTGCAAAGTTGCTGGCTATTGGCGGGAACTGGAACTCGCTGTTGATCCAACGTGATGGAAGAACTGGGACATTTTCAGCTTACAGTAATTGTGTACCGATCATTGCGACATGGGGGCGTGCATTATCATGCTGAAACATGCAGATGAATGGCACGACAATGGTTGTCAGGATCTCGTCACGATATCTGCGCATTCAAATCGCAGTCGATAAAATGCAACTGTGTTCGTAGTTCTCTGGCAACAGCTCTGGTTGACATTCCTACAGTCAGCATATCAATTGCACGCTCCCTCAAAATATGAGATGACAACTGTGGCATTGTGTTGTGTGACAAAACTACCTTTTATTGTCCCCAGTTTCTTGATATGCCACACCTGTCAGGTAGATGGATTATCTTTGCAAAGGAGAAATGCTCACTACAGGGATGTAAACAAATATTTGATTTCAGCTCATGTAACACGGGACCAACACTTTTCATGTTGTGTTTATATTTTTTGCTCAGTATATGTACGTACACTGACTAAATAAAATACAAAGAAATAATCTAAATTAAATCCAGTTTAATTCCTAGGAAGCACTGCCAACCTGTCCCTCCTGTTAAGGATCGGAGTTCTGTCAACGGGACAGTTGTAAATCATGCAGCACGTTATGTCAAGATTGCATATTTTAGAGAAACAACAAACGTTGGTACATATAAAGTGTCTTATATTGGCTGAAAGCTTAAATTCTTGTTAACTGCACTGTCCAATTTAGAGTAGCTATTACTGAGAAAAAAAGCCATGCTATTGTTTGAGGAGAGCTCCAAACAAAACACTTTTTTCAACGTGATAGGTTTGATAAATTCACCTGAAATGTGTCACGCCTTGGTCTTAGTATTTTGTGTTTTCGTTATATAATTGGTCAGGCCAGGGTGTGACATGGGTTTATTTTGTTGTGTTTTGTATTGGGGTTTTGTAGGCATTGGGATTGTGGCTGAGTAGGGGTGTCTAGCATAGGCTTGGCTGCCTGAGGCGGTTCTCAATCAGAGTCAGGTGATTGTCGTTGTCTCTGATTGGGAACCATATTTAGGTAGCCTAGGTTTCACGGTGTGTTTTGTGGGTGATTGTTCCTGTCTCTGTGTTCATTTTCACTAGATAGGCTGTATAGGTTTTCGCGTTCCGTTTGTTGTTTTGTTAGTTATTTCATGTATCGTTCTATTTTATTAAACAACATGAGTAGCCACCACGCTGCATTTTGGTCCGTTACAAAATGTGTACTTACATTCTGAAATCTTGCTCTGATTTATCATCCAAAGGTTCCAAGTGATAACATGAAGTGTCGTTTTGTTAGATAAATCCTTTTTCATATCCTGAAAAAGGTCCATATAGCACGCATGATCGATTTTGTATTTCCACTCGTTCAATTTTCAAAGAAAGGAATCTGAAAATGCCATCCTAAACGTTGTTAAATCACGTTTGAATCTGTTCCCCAGAGATCCTAGAAGGTAACAAGACTTTACGATTTCATTAGGGGTGTAGTATATCCAATAGGACACCATATTTGGTCCGAGAGCAACGCCTTCATGGCACGCCGATGACGCGGGCGGCCATCACTTGAACGACTATCTTTGTCAAATAAGCACCAATCGGGGTCAAACAAAGCTAGCTAGATAGGCAATGAGTTGGGCTTTACGGGAGTATCCGGAAACCATGTATATGTTGTAAAATGTAGTTACTAACCTTGTACGATAGCATGCCTTTTCATTTTGGACAAAAATTATAAGCATATTCAGAGTTTTGAAGTTATGAAAACTGGTCGTTTTGCAAATTGTTGAACTTATATGGCTACTAATATTTGGAAAGCTACATCAAAGTCCAAGTATACAGATTTGACGATATTCTTGCAGACAAATGGAATATGAATGCGAATGTCTTTTTCACAATTTGCCCAAATGTACCTGGGGACTTCACACTAAAAGTCTTGAAGATCAGTCATACTCCAAGTTATCCATCTGAAACATTGCACATACACTGCTGCCATGTTGTGGACACTATCAGAATTACAACCAGAGTGATGGCTATAACGGTGACCTTTCTCTTGCATTTCAAAAGATGGTGGTAAACTTTGTATTTTCTTCTACATTCAATTCACATTTCCAAACTTCAAAGTGTTTCCTTTCAAGAATACCAAGAATATGTATATCCTTGCTACAGGTAGTTAAATTTGGGTTTGTCATTTAGGCAAAAAATTATTTTAAAAAAGGGGGCTATCCCTAAGAACATTTATTCAGGACAGTTGGTTCCACACAGCACAACTTGTTGCCCCACTATCTCCTATCAACCATCTTGTCAATTTGGAATAACAACATCTGATATCCGTTTGCACGGCTATATAACCACATTAAAAAAATATATATATGCATCATTGGGGACAGTTGGTCCGTTCACCACACACAGCATGCACACACGCTCTAGCTTCCTGCCTACGTTCCGCCCCTCACACACTCCACCTGCTCCTCCGCTGGCCAAAAACACTGGACAGAGACCCCCTACCAGTCACTAAGCTCCCGAGCCATGGTTACCAAACAATGAACCACGTTTTAAGTAAATCACGTCACACACTTTTCCCTTCTGGTAGCATCTGCGTCTCTAAAGCCGTGGTGTCTGTAAGTAGCTAACAGGATTTTGGGCGAGGGCCGTCACCTGCCCCATGCTGGGAATATTATTAAACGGCTGAAGCCAGGAAGAAGATAAGACGTGTATGTAATGTGTGCGTGACATTGTAGGTTCTGGTTTACAGTATAGGGATAGGCGATTCTTGCCTAAAACACACAGTCTGATTCGACCGATTTCACACACAGCCAGTCATCTGTCCCATGCTTGGAATATTATTAAACAGCTGGAGCCACACACACACAGCCCACCTTCCAGCTCCATTCCCGGCAGGCCCTAGACAGACAGCTTCATTGGAATTGACTGAAGCCCAGCCTCCATCTTGTTACATTAATGAACTATTGATCCACTGTGTTCTCTCCACCTCCTCTGATAGAGGGGCAGAATAGTCAGAGCACTGCATGGCAAGCATTTAAGACAGGCAAAAATCTGGTGCCAATCGAGTTCTACTGGTGCGACAAGAGAAAGACAGGGACCCGAGAGATGACGAAAGAGCGGGAGAGGCGCCAAACGAGAGAAAAAGAACAAAACAGGGAGAACAAAAGAGAAGGCAGCCCCAGGGTGATGGGGCAGACAGCAGTTTGTCACATCATGTGCCACCAGCTGCTGACACTGAATGAAACGAGACGATCAATAAATGATCCCATCCTTGCTCCTGGAAAGTCACGTTGCTCTCTCTCACACAGTTTGTCCACAGTTTGCTCTTGTGATGCACGGGACAAAAAATATGTATAGTTACATATCGCAATATTGTTCAGGAAAATAATACTGATACTTTGACTCCAAGTATTGATTAGTCAACATGTTTGCTAGGTATTTTTTATTTATTTTACCTTTATTTAACCAGGCAAGTCAGTTAAGAACACATTCTTATTTTCAATGACGGCCTGGGAACAGTGGGTTAACTGCCTGTTCAGGGGCAGAACGACAGATTTGTACATTGTCAGCTCGGGGGTTTGAACTCGCAACCTTCCGGTTACTAGTCCAACGCTCTAACCACTAGGCTACGCTGCCGCCCCCATGTGTGGAGTATCATTAGCTTGTGCTAGTCGGCTGTACTGGAGTCAAAACTTTCATCCTATAGGTAATGGGTAATGCTCAGAGGGCCGGTCCAGCCAAGACCCTGGCACAGAGATACATGACAGGATGTCGGCAGGCAGCCTCAGTGATCGATCCATCCATCCGGTCTGGAGGGTACCACTCTGCTCCTCTTCCTGCCAGCCTCACTTGCCACTGGGAGGTAACTGGCTGACCAATGCAATCCTCTCTGGGCACAACAGCGCATCAGGCTTCAGACTACACAGCAAACGCACAACTCAATCAGTAGGCCTAGGATGCACAAACACACACACAAGTTCACAAAATAATAAATACTCTAAAGGACACCCAGGTCAAAGGACAGATGCCCCACACTGGGACCAGGAGCCAGCACTGCTGACCATGTCCCGTCACATACACACTTGGGCTGATCCCAATTAGTCGGCTGTTTACTTGATAGGCTGTTGGTCGACCAATATTTTTTTGGGTAGAGCTGTAGCAAATACAGTATATATACAGTACCAGTCAATAGTAGACAACTATTTATTCAAGGGTTTTCCTTATTTTTACAATTTTCTACATCGTAGAATAATGGTGAATACATCAAAACGTTGAAATAACGCATATGGAATCATGTAGTAAGCAAAAAACAGTTAACCTTATATTTTATATTCCTTAGAGTAGCCACCCTTTGCCCTGTTGACAGTCCTGCACAATCATGCCATTCAACCAGCTTCACCTTGATTGCTTTTCCAACAGTTTTGAAGGAGTTCCCACATATGCTGAGCACTTGTTGGCTACCTTTCCTTCACTCTGCGGTCCATCTCATCCCAAACCATCTCAATTGGGTTGAGGTCGGGTGATTGCAGAGGCCAGGTCATCTGATGCAGCACTCCATCACTCTCCTTTACAGAGTTACCAGCCTCAGAAATTGAAGCCCAAATAAATGCTTCAGAGTTCAAGTAACTGAATCATCAACTGTCAGAGGAGACCGTGAATCAGGCCTTCATGGTCAAATTGCTGCAAATAAACCACTACTGAAGGACACCAATAAGAAGGAGAATTGCTTGGGACAAGAAACACGAGCAATGGACAGAACGGTTGAAATCTGTCCTTTGGTCTGATTTGAGACGCAGAGTAGGTGAACGGATGATCTACGCATGTGTGATCCCCAATGGGGAGCATGGAGGAGGTGTGATGGTTAGGGTTGCAAAGGCTCGGAAACTTTCTGGTAAGATTTATTCTGGAATTTTGCTTAAATTCATCAAAAAAGTTAGCTTATAACAGTGAACATTTTTTTGTGGGATACACAAGGCAATTCTAGGTCTTGTGGGATATTTTGGTTCAACTATCCCCGATTCAATGGAATTGCAACCCTCTGCATGCATAGTGCACTCTTCCATCACATGTGCAGCTGATTCTCAAGATCTTGCACACTAATGAGATGCTATTGAGCCGACACTACTACACTGTCTGAGCCAAGGACTACATGCTTTCTTTTTTGATTAGAATACTGGGTGGGGTGAATATATTTTATATGACATGATTTTTTGTTAACTCGTAAAGAGTAGCATATAACAAAGTTTGTTTAAGTAATTTCTAACTTGGTAACAATTTCTGCTCGTTAGTTTTTGTATCCATCAGGGTATTAGCTTGCTTGAGTGTTAATTCATCGGTTTCCATACACGTTTCATTTTAAAACATTTATCTTACAAATGAGTTGTTTAATCCAACTGCTTATCTGTACATGGAATTGTATTTGTTGTTTTACTCATTTTTTTCTAATCTTAACAGGAAAATGCCACGGGCACTGATGTGTGGAGACATTTCATAGCAGCTAATGTAGAAGGAAAAGCGGTGTACATTTGCAAATACTGTGCCAAATCATATGTGAAGAATGCAACAAAGATGCAGAATCATCTGATCAAGTGCATACAGTTCCCTCAGCGCTCACAACAAGCAACCTCTAACGGTCCCTCTACTCTATTCGAGGTGAAAATGATGAATCAGACACCTTACATAGCAACAGCTCATCTCCTCCTGGAAGAATGTTTTTAACTCAATGAAGGAACGTAAGTAGGAGAAACGTGAGCCTCAGAAACGCTGGTGAATGTCTTGCTCGAGCTGTGTAATGCAACTGGTTCACCTCTGATGCTCACAGGCAATGTGTATTGGATGAGATTTCGGAATTTTCTTCGCCCAGCATACACCCCTCCGACCAGACATGCCTTATCTACTCATTTGCTGGATGCAGAGTTCAACAGAGTTCTAGTGAAGGTCAAGCAAATCATAGAGAAATCAGACTGTATTGCAATCATCTCTGATGGTCAAATGTTCGTGGGCAAGGAATAATTAACTTAATCTCCACCCCTCAACCTGTATTCTACAACAGCACAGACACAAGGGACAACAGACACACCGTTCTCTACATTGCAGATGAGCTGAAGGCAGTCAATGACCTTGGACCACAGAAGGTATTTTCACCGGTGACAGACAATGCTGAAAACATGGAGTCCTACCCTCACATCACTCCCATTGGCTGTGCTGCTCATGCATTGAATCTGCTCCTCAAGGACATCAAGGCACTGGAAACAATGGATACAAGAGAGCCAAGAAAATGGTTAGATGTGAAGAGTCATCAAGTTTTAGCAGCACTCTACCTCACCAAGAAAAGTGAGAAGAAAAAGAGCACCACATTGAATCTTCCCAGCAACACCCATTGGGGTGGTGTTGTCATCATGTTTGACAGTCTCTTGGAAGGGAAGGAGTCTCTCCAAGAAATGGCCATATCAGTCTGCTGTCCCAACAAGAGGAACCTTCTGGATGATGTATTTTGGGAGAGAGTGGTATGCAGCCTGAAACTTATAGCAGTAGCCATTGCACAGATTGAGGGAGACAATGCCATCCTGTCTGATGTTTAGACTCTGCTTGCAGATGTAAGAAAATAAATCTGTACTGCCCTGCCAATTTCACTGTTGCTCCAAGCAGAGGAAACTGTAGTTCTGAAACGCATCATAAAGCGTGAAGACTTCTGCCTGAAGCCCATACACGCTGCAGCGTACATGTTGGACCCCAAGTATGCTGGCAAGAGCATCCAGTCTGGTGGCAGAGATCAACAAGGCCTATGGTGTCATCACTACCGTGTCTCGCCACCTTGGTCTGGATGAGGACAAGGTTCGTGGCAGTCTGGCGAAGTACACTTCCACTTTGGTACTGAGATGCAATATGGCAGTCGTGCCAACATATCGCTTTGACCACTTAGTGGAAGGGACTTTGTGGATGTGAGGCTCTTTCCCCTGTTGCCTCTATCAACCTCCTAATCCCACCAACATCAGCCGCCTCAGAGTGCAACTGGTCCTTGTTTGGGAACGAACACACACATGGGTTGAAAGATTGGTGGCCATCCTGGCAAATTTTAGGATTTTTGAGCCAGACAACGAGCCATCATCAACAAGGTTGGAAAGTGACAGTGAAGATGAGGCCTCAGAGTCTGATGTTCAAGAGGTGGACATTGAGGAGGTCCAGGGACATGGAAGCCTGAGAGGAAGACAACCAAAGCTTTAGTTCGAGACTATCATTTTACAGATGTATGTTGTAAACGTTTTTGGGATTTGCGATGGCTCATTGGGGATCATTCAATATTCCCTTTCTTTTGTTGTTCAGTGAAATCATCCCATGTGATTGTGGAGTCAACTCAATTAAAGTTCAATTCGTAACTAAATTGTGTTTTTCATTTTTATTGGAAGGATTTCATCACTTGCAATTATGTCTACTTATGTTTGTTTGTCTCCATATGATATGGTAAATATATCCAATGCCAAAAACACCTACATTTAAATGGTATTAATATAAATGTGCATATATTTCCATTAATTCCCATATATTCCCATTAATTGTAAAGTTTCCACCTCTGAATATTCCCCAAAATGTGCAACCCTAGAGGGGGTGCTTCGCTGGTGACACTGATCTACTTTGAATTCAAGGCAAACAAGCAGCATGGCTACCACAGCATTCTGCAGCAATACCCCATCCCATCTGGTTTGTGCTTAGTGGGACTATCATTTGTTTTTCAACAGGACAATGACCCAACACACCTCCAGGCTGTGTAAGGGCTATTTGACCAAGAAGGAGTGATGGAGTGTTGCATCAAATAACCTGGCCTCCACAATCACCTGACCTCACCCCAATTGAGATGGTTTGGGATGAGTTGGAACACAGAGTGAAGGAAAAGCAGCCGACAAGTGAGTCCTCAGCATATATGTGGGAACTCCTTCAAGACCGTTGGAAAAGCATTCCTCATGAAGCTGGTTGAGAGAATGCCAAAAGTGTGCAAATTTGTCATCAAGGCAAAGGGTGGCTACTTTGAAGAATCTCAAAATATATTTTGATGTGTTTAACACCTTTGGTTACTAAATTATTATGTGTTATTTCATAGTTTTGATGTCTTCACTATTAGTCAGCAATGTAGAAAATAGTAAAAATAAAGAAAAACCCTTAAATGAGTAAGTGTTCAAATGTTGACTGGTACTGTATTTTACCCACTTTTTCTCCCCAATTTCATGATAGCCAATTGCAATCTTGTCTCATTGCTGCAACCCCAACAGGCTCGGAGGAGGTGAAGGTCGAGTCATGCGTCCTCAGAAACATGACCTGTCAAACCACGCTTCTTAAGACCGGCACGCTTAACCCAAGAGGCGCCCGGAATTCCAAAAGGAGTCGAAGGCGTTGTTATAAAAACTGCTCCACAACAATGTCCATATGAAAACCAAAACTGCCACGCAGATTGGTAGACATTGTAAAATAAATTGGGCATACCACATGACTCTTTGTGTAGCCCATTGTCGGCAACTTCAGGGAAGTAAAGCCAGAATCAGCAATAGCCAGTAAGAGCGTGATGAGGATGGTCAGGTTCTTGATCTCTGGCTCCCTCAAGTCATTTAAGTCTTATTTAATCAAAAAGTGTGCTTAAACCATCAGACAAGCTCAATGCATATATCGTTGATTTTATTTAAAACAAAAAGGGTATGTCTATAAATGGAAAAATAAAATGGTTTTGGGGGGACAGCCTTAACCACACACAGTCACAGCGCTGTCTGAGTAATTCTAGCCACCCAGGATGGTCAGCCATGACTGCCCTTGAAGGAGGAGGTCAGTGTTAACCCCCAACAGAAATATGAGGCAGAGAAGTGATAGGACTGATAGTGATCAGGCTGGATGCTAGATGGCATGAGCATTGTGGTATCTATCATACACTGGGAGGCTCACAGCGGACAGACACTGCTATTAAGATTCTACAGGCCGAAATGTAATCCAGCTCAGTTCGGTTATTGATGCTCCAGGAAAACCGTTTCCTGATTACTTTTGTTGCAATGTAGCCATATACTTTTGTGCCTTTGTGAGCAGTTCTCTAACCCTGTTTGAAGTACATTAACACCATGAAGACATAAGTACAAAGACCAGCATGAATCAGCTGTGACATGGAGGGTCTTCATTACATGAAATAACATTACATTTCATCCAGCTCAGTGAGGGTATATGATAGGAGAGGCTGTTGCGCGCTACCTACATTTATACCTGTAGTCTTAAACGCGACAAGCTCTCCTTCTCCTCAGAAAGCGGTTGTGCTCAGTGCGGCTCTGCAGCGAGGAACCCGGAGTTAAATAATGTGGAACAAATGGGGATTTCCACAGCAGAGACTAAAGCTAATAGCTCACTATAGCCATTGTGTCTCGGGACGATATATTCCCAGAATGTTTTCCAGCTAATTCCTAAATCCGGATTCCCAGAAAAGCCGACAGGTGGTGCTTTGTTTTGGAAGGTGAGAAGATGTAGGAGAAGGGCGAAGGAGAGACTTTTAAACTTCAAAATGAGATGGGTAGAAAACATTTAGCAAACAAAATAGACAGAATAGATACATTTTAAGTACCAAAAGCCACCTTGATGAGGGTCTAACCTCTCGTGGACAGACAACATAACATAAATGGTATCTTAATGTCTTTCAAAAGACTATGGGATGTGATGACTAACGAGCAACCGTGGTTCTGAAGCTTTTGTTTTCCATCACTGATTGTTTTGACTTATCAGGATAGCGAGAACGTAATGCTTAAAGTGGGGGCGGGGATTTCACGCAATTATTTCAAGCGGAAAGTTTTTGGAGGTGGAGGGGCTTTGGCGAGTTTCCATTTAGAGGGGTGGAGACTTCACTAGTCTCATTGGTATGTCATCCCAAATGTATGGGGAATAAATGACAATTACACAAGATTTTAGTTCTGGGTTTCCAAGACTAAAGAGGATCTAAAGCTGGTGAAACTGTTATTTTTCCATTCGTCATGGAGTCGTCTCACAGTAAGTCCCCACACAACACTAATCATCAAGCAGCATTTCTGATAAGACTTGTCTTTCCTTTGATAAGTGGGTGGAAAACAATATGTTTATTACAACTGAAGTAAAATCTCTGTTGGATTGATCTAGAATAACTGAGACGCAACAGACTTTAAGGGATGCCATGACAAATAATAAAACACTAGGTCAAGTGGTATGCTACTGTGCAAATTTACCCGAGCCAATCTGTTTCTGCTGGTAGCGTGGCTACTGCAGGAGGCAAGGAGGATCACACTGGGCAAAACACAGTTTCTCATTTCTCTTAGGACGATGGGGTAAATTTACAAAGGCTATGGATTGGTTATTCTCTTCAAGAGTTGTGTCTTGTGTAAGAGAGCTCACACGCTACATTTTAGTCATTTAGCAGAAGCTCAATTATTGTTAAGTGCATAGACAGATGGGATTCGAACCAGCAACTTTTCGGTTACTGGCACAACACTAAACCGCTAGACTACCAGCCACTTGTCTGAAAACGCTGTGGCGTGATGATTCTGTTCTTATGGGGCGCAAAGACAGAGGGCTCTCATAAAAGTATTAAAACGCTCTCAGCCTTATTCTCATAGGAACACTCTCCTTACACGCGTGGGTGTGTGGTATGGAACATTCTGCCCTGCTATAACAAGGGTCTGTCAGTCTCGCAACATTACAGCGAAGATGCAGTGTAGCCACTCGCATTGACACGAGAGCACACAGAGCAAGAGAGACAGACAGGTACACCAGTAAATTACATGATGTCTGGTTTGTTCTAGAACTACAGATGACTGGTGTAATGAGTTGTTAGGTGGGCGATGTTTTCTGCGTCTGAGTAAATGGATCTTTCTTCCTCACTAATGCAGATACGGCGGGTAGCCTTGAGTGCTGCTCCAGCAGTAATTTAATATAATTAAAAGGCGCCCGTCTGCTCTCCTGTTCTTTCAATGGCTTAATGTGACTCGTGTCTCTTAATGCGCCCATCCAAACAGCCAGGTAGCCAAAGTGGGTGTTAGGGAAGTGACAAAACTTTTGAAAAATGTACACTGCTCAAAAAAATAAAGGGAACACTAAATTAACACATCCTAGATCTGAATGAATGAAATATTCTTAAATACTTTTTTCTTCACATAGTTGAAAGTGCTGACAACAAAATCACAAAAAATATAAATGGAAATCAAATTTATCAACCCATGGAGGTCTGGATTTGGAGTCACACTCAAAATTAAAGTGGAAAACCACACTACAGGCTGATCCAACTTCGATGTAATGTCCTTAGAACAAGTCAAAATGAGGCTCAGTAGTGTGTGTGGCCTCCACGTGCCTGTATGACCTCCTTACAACGCCTGGGCATGCTCCTTATGAGGTGGCGGATGGTCTCCTGAGGGATCTCCTCCCAGACCTGGACTAAAGCATACGCCAACTCCTGGACAGTCTGTGGTGCAACGTGGCGTTGGTGGATGGAGCGAGACATGATGTCCCAGATGTGCTCAATTGGATTCAGGTCTGGGGAACGGGCGGGCCAGTCCATAGCATCAATGCTTTCCTCTTGCAGGAACTGCTGACACTCCAGCCACATGAGGTCTAGCATTGTCTTGCATTAGGAGGAACCCAGGGCCAACCGCACCAGCATATGGTCTCGCAAGGGGTCTAAGGATCTCATCTCGGTACCTAATGGCAGTCAGGCTACCTCTGGCGAGCACATGGAGTGCTGTGCGGCTCCAAAGAAATGCCACCCCACACCATGACTGACCCACCGCCAAACCGGTCATGCTGGAGGATGTTGCAGGCAGCAGAACGTTCTCCACGGCGTCTCCAGACTGTGTCACGTCTGTCACGTGCTCAGTGTGAACCTGCTTTCATCTGCAAAGAGCACAGGGCGCCAGTGGCGAATTTGCCAATCTTGGTGTTCTCTGGCAAATGCCAAACGTCCTGCACGGTGTTGGGCTGTAGCACAACCCCCACCTGTGGACGTCAGGCCCTCAAACCACCCTCACGGAGTCTGTTTCTGACCGTTTGAGCAGACACATGCACATTTGTGGCCTGCTGGAGGTCATTTTGCAGGGCTCTGGCAGTGCTATAGTAGGCCTCCTTGCTCGCACATGCTCTTTCAGCTCTGCCCATAAATCTTCTATAGGATTAAGGTCAGGGCTTTGTGATGGCCACTCCAATACCTAGACTTTGTTGTCCTTAAACCATTTTGCCACAACTTTGAAAGTATGCTTGGGGTCACTGCCCATTTGGAAGTCCCATTTGCAACCAAGCTTTAACTTCTTGACTGATGTCTTGAGATGTTGCTTCAATATATACACAATTTCCCTTCCTCAAGATGCCCACATGTTGTGAAGTGCAGCAGTCCCTCCTGCAGCAAAGCACCCCCACATCATGATGCTGCCACCCCATACTTCACGGTTGGGATGGTGTCCTTCGGCATGCAAGCCTCCCCCTTTTTCCTCCAAACGATGGTCATTATGGACAAACAGTTCTATTTTTTGTTTCATCAGACCAGAGGACATTTCTCCAAAAAGTACAAATCTTCAACCCCATGTGCAGTTGCAAACCATTGTCTGGCTTTTTTATGGCGGTTTTGGAGCAGTGGCTTCTTCCTTGCTGAGCGGCCTTTCAGGTTACTCTTTTTACTGGACTCTTTACTGCGGATATAGATACTTGTACCCGTTTCCTCCAGCATCTTCACAAGGTCCTTTGCTGCTGTTCTGGGATTGATTTGCACTTTTTGCACCAAAGTATGTTTATGTCTAGGATACAGAACGTGTCTCCTTCCTGAGCGGTATGACGGCTGCGTGGTCCCATGGTGTTTATACTTGTTTACTATTGTTTGTACAGATGAACGTGGTACCTTGAAGGTAGGCCTTGAAATACATCCACAGGTACACCTCCAATTGACTCAAATGATGTCAATTAGCCTATGAGAAGCTTCTAACTCCACGACATCATTTTCTGGAACGTTCCAAGCGGTTTAAAGGCACAGTCAACTCAGTGTATGTAAACTTCCCCTGACCCACTGGAATTGTGATACAGTGAATTATAAGTGAAATAATCTGTCTGTAAACAATTGTTGGAAAAATGATGTGTCATGCACAAAGTAGATGTCCTAACTGACTTGCCAAAAATATAGCTTGTTCACAAGAAACTTGGAGTGGTTGAAAAATGAGTTTTAATGACTCCAACCTAAGTGTATGTAAACTTCCGACTTCAACTGTACACGGGGTACCAGTACCGAGTCAATGTGCATGGGTACGAAGTACTATATGTACATATAGGTAAGGGTAAAGTGACTAGGACACAGGATAGACAACAGTAGCAGAAGCACTGTAGACGAGTCAAAAGAGTTAGCGCAAAAAAGGTCAATGCAGATATTTATGGTAGATATTTGGTTAACTATTTAGCAATCTTATGGCTTAGGGGAAGAAGTTGTTCAGGGTCCTGTTGGTTCCAGACTTGGTGCATCGGTATCACTTCCTTACTGTGGCAGAGAGAACAGTCTGACTTGGGAGGCTGGAGTCTGATAACTTTTAGGGCCTTCCTCTTGTGTTGCTTTCATTTGTTAAATGCATTGGTGACTCACAACAACAAAAAACAAGTCTAGCCAGGTGATCAGTTGTTCTCCCTACAAATCAAATCCAATTTTATTTGTCACATACACATGGTTAGCAGAAGTGTAGCGAAATGCTTGTGCTTCTAGTTCCGACAATGCAGTGATAACCAACAAGTAATCTAACTAACAATTCCAAAACTACTGTCTTATACACAGTGTAAGGGGATAAGGAATATGTACATAAGGATATATGAATGAGTGATGGTACAGAGCAGCATACAGTAGATGGTATCGAGTACAGTATATACATATGAGATGAGTGTGTAGAAAAAGTAAACAAAGTGACATAGTTAAAGTGGCTAGTGATACATGTATTACATAAGGATGCAGTCGATGATGTAGAGTACAGTATATACACGTATGCATATGAGATGAATAATGTAGGGTAAGTAACATTATATAAGGTAGCATTGTTTAAAGTGGCTAGTGATATATTTACATCATTTCCCATTATTAAAGTGGCTGGAGTTGGGTCAGTGTCAATGACAGTGTGTTGGCAGCAGCCACTCAATGTTAGTGGTGGCTGTTTGACAGTCTGATGGCCTTGAGATAGAAGCTGTTTTTCAGTCTCTCGGTCCCAGCTTTGATGCACCTGTACTGACCTCGCCTTCTGGATGATAGCGGGGTGAACAGGCAGTGGTTCGGGTGGTTGATGTCCTTGATGATCTTTATGGCCTTCCTGTAACATCGGGTGGTGTAGGTGTCCTGGAGGGCAGGTAGTTTGCCCCGGTGATGAGTTGTGCAGTCCTCACTACCCTCTGGAGAGCCTTATGGTTGAGGGCGGAGCAGTTGCCGTACCAGGCGGTGATACAGCCCGCCAGGATGCTCTCGATTGTGCATCTGTAGAAGTTTGTGAGTGCTTTTGGTGACAAGCCGAATTTCTTCAGCCTCCTGAGGTTGAAGAGGCGCTGCTGCGCCTTCTTCACGACGCTGTCAGTTTGAGTGGACCAATTCAGTTTGTCTGTGATGTGTATGCCGAGGAACTTAAAACTTGCTACCCTCTCCACTACTGTTCCATCGATGTGGATAGGGGGTGTTCCCTCTGCTGTTTCCTGAAGTCCACAATCATCTCCTTAGTTTTGTTGACGTTGAGTGTGAGGTTATTTTCCTGACACCACACACCGAGGGCCCTCACCTCCTCCCTGTAGGCCGTCTCGTCATTGTTGGTAATCAAGCTGTTGTGTCGTCCGCAAACTTGATGATTGAGTTGGAGGCGTGCGTGGCCACGCAGTCGTGGGTGAACAGGGAGTACAGGAGAGGGCTCAGAACGCACCCTTGTGGGGCCCCCGTGTTGAGGATCAGCGGGGAGGAGATGTTGCCTACCCTCACCACCTGGGGGCGGCCCGTCAGGAAGTCCAGTACCCAGTTGCACAGGGCGGGGTCGAGACCCAGGGTCTCGAGCTTGATGACGAGCTTGGAGGGTACTATGGTGTAGAATGCCCATTTTCTAATGTAAACCACAACCATAAGACAAACTAATAATGTAATTGTTTTATCAAAATAGTTATCCTTTTTTAGCAATAATCATTGATCTGGCTTTCAAATGTGTAAAAAAAATGCCCTTGTTATACATTTAACCATAAACAATCCACATCCACAAACTCCTGGGGAGCAGGATTTGTAGAAAATGAACACAGGTCTCAAACAATCTAAAACACAAGCCCACGTGCTAGTGAGCAGCCAGCTAATCTTTATATTTAAAGTCTAGCCAACTTGAATCTACTTGCTTGCTAACAAGGCAGAACCGTTGAACAGTTATGAATACACCCTCCTGCCTGTCTTCAACTGTTTGAACAGCCTGTTCACTTTGTTTAGATGTTGAAATCAACTGGCCTACATGGATAATAAGATGCTCATTTCTCAGAATGAGTTGCCAATTCCTTATATAAATGCATCTTTTTATGCTCACCGTGCAATTATAAAACTAGTCACATAACAGTATGTGGCTAAAATGCTGCTAGTGGTACCACAATACAGCGCGAGAGAAACTGAGCCTTCATTTAGTATGGTGTGCTCTGTTCTACATTTTGGGAGTTGAGTTGTAAAAAAGCTACCGTTAGAAGGGGAATCGACAGATTCTGTTGGACCAAATCACAAATATTGAGTTGAAACAGCTGGTTGTCAGAGAGGAAGTGATCTTTCATCTTTGTTGTTGAGTGGGAAGGTGCACAGTGCACACAGAACAAGCAGCGAAGGAGATGAGGCCATTTCTGTAATCAGACGACATGAGGGCTTTATATGTGTGGCAAAAATTTTGAAAGATGCATATCGCCTCTTAATTAACATTACAGCATCGTTGCACTAGGTAGGCCTATTTTCAGATTTTTTTCTTTGATAATCATGATTGGGACCCATTACTGGTAGTTCTGTGGTAACTGCACAGTGATTTTCATTTTGGTTAGGGATTTTTTTTTAACATAACAATTCAATTTCATTTAAACTTTTTGAAGTTCAAACACTCACAACGCTAGTGTGTCTGTGGTTAGGAAAATTAATATGCTTTGAGGAACGCAGAGACATTAGCTAGTTAATTATTCAGACTGGGGAAGCCAGAGAGAAATAGATGGAGGACAAACATTCCAGACAGCCACATTAATAACAAATCAGAGTTAAATTCTCATATTCTTACTCAACGGTAACTCCTATGACAATAACAATGCAGCATGTGTGTAGCGGTTCAGTTTTTTTTTAGCTGCTTTCATAGACAGAATAATTATAACAAATCAGGCATGACTGATCAGATGGAGATATGATGAGGATCGGAGTCAAGTCACTTTTAGAGACCGGCAGTGTTTAGCTGCTTCCATAAGCCTGCTTTAATGGATCAAAGGCCTGACGACTTACCAGATGATGATAACGGGGTGACATACCACTTGGGATCATCTATTAGCAAATTGGTGGGCAAAGCCAAACAGAGGGAAACTTCTGCTCCCAAAATGTTTGGGTTAATATATATATATACACACAAAGTATGTGGACAGCCCTTCAAATAAGTGGATTTGGTTATTTCAGCCACACCCATATAAAATCGAGCACATAGCAATCTCCATAGACAAACATTGGCAGTAGAATGGCCTTACTTAGGCTCAGTGACTTTCAACGTGGCACCGTCATAGGATGCCACCTTCCCAAATCAAATTTCTGCCCTGCTAGAGCTGCCCCGGTCAACTGTGAGTGGTGTTATTGTAAAGTGGAAACGTCTAGGTGAAACAATGGCTCAGCCGCGAAGTGGTAGGCACTTGCAACACTCACTACAGAGTTACAAACTGCCTCTGGAAGCAGCGTCAGCACAAGAACCGTTCGTCGGGAGCTTCACGAAACGGGTTTCCATGGCCGAGCAGAAGAGTGGAGGCTGTTATAACAGCAAAACGGGGGGACCAACTCCATATTAATACCCATGATTTTGGTATGAGATATTGGACAAGTAGGTGTCCACATACGTTTGTACAAATAAATACATTTTCCAACTGGTCTCACACAATGTATAAGCAACCATCCTGATCAATCAGCAGATATGAGAGCAACACCAGCACAGGGGATTCACCATATTAGCCTTCTTAAGTACCGGTGGCCAATCTTCTGAGGTGTGCAGGAATTGGGTAACTGGCTAGGTCCCAAAGAACATCTATGACGGTTCTTGAACATAAGTGAACATCTATGATGAATGTCCCTTGTGCCAGACATAACTGACTGCATTACAGGAAAACAATGAAAGTAAATGCCCAGAGCTGTGTGTGTATGAGTTTCTTTATGCACAATTAGAATGGCAGTGAAGAGACATACTTATTGAAAACCTACCGCGAGTCTGCTGTCGACCGTGACAGCCCTGGAATGCAATTTGGGGGTGGTTGAGATTTCCCTAAACCCACAAACGCTCCCCAAACAATAAATATGCCATTCAACCTACCTGGCCATACAGCCGCTTTGATTGATCAGATAGATTCTGATTTTTTTTTTTTTTTTTAAGTAGTGGAGAGTCTAAACGCTCTAAATTGCATCAATTCAGTCTGTCAAGAGTCAAAGATACGGAAAGAAAAATGAATAACACCTAGATGTCTAGAGCCATCGTACTCTGCATTGCTTGATTAGTAGAAATGAAAACCAACTCCAATGCAGTGTTATGCTTACTATAGCAACAAGCATACGTCTCACCTTAGTTGGTATCATAGCACACTTACAGGTAACATATTCAGTGTTAGGTAACATTCAGCACATTCAAAACCGAAGTGGGAATCAAACACACAACTCAAAGACCCTCTGTATAGGAGCATCTGTTAAATGACTAAAATGTCATGTAGATGGCCTGTCGTGTAGATTGCTCCATTCAAACCCCACTTCCCCTGGCACCAACACTGTAGTCGGACTCATTGGACATGCAAGCAGGCGTCAACCAGAGATGTTCAATCAACAAAACTCTTCCAGGTCTGTTTGACAAAGGGTATTCAGTCAGTTACTATGATATCCATCTGCAACTATCTGCATGGCATGTCAATAACACCGGCAATATTAAACTCTGGAGGACAACGACCAACTTTGGCAGAGTGGAAGTGTACACTTAACACATGTCCGGAAGACAAACGACTAGGGCTGCGTGAGCGGAATTAAAACACACACACACACACACACAGCGAGCGCGCAAGAGAGAGACTCGTCCTCAGAGAGATCTATTCACACTTGTCAGAGCTCATCTGCACCCTAAAACAAAGGGACGAGAAAAGGCATCAGAGTGGATTTTACATTAATTTCCCGCTTGGTGCCACAATGTTCCAGCAGGCATCTGTGCACACAAAATGGCAGCTTATGCTGAGAACTCATCGCTGGATGGCTTGGGGGGGATTTCATTAGCTTGCACCACAGGGTGTGTATGTTTGTGTGGCCAACGGGTAACACAGCTGTGACTAAACCTCGAGGTCCAGATCTAATAACATGAAGACTCTTAACAGCTTCAGATGAGGCCAAATGCTTCTTGAGACTTGCATTTTCTAATAATATAAAATAAGAGGGATATTAGGTACTGGGGAGATTCGGATGAAACCTTCATGTGGAAAAACTGGAACAGGAGTGTCAGCTCCCTAGACTTGATGTCCACACCCGCACATAAATGTAATTAGCATAATACAAAAATCGCCATCAAAGTCTGTTTATTAAGGGAGAAACCTCTGGGTTTTGCATGGGCTGCATCTCAATCCAACTCACTCTCTGATGTCGGCCTTTCGTCTCTGCAGTGAAAGGTGGCAGAGCTACAGCTGTTTGTCAAACCCAGAGACATCCTGAAAATCGGTCTTCTCAAAAAAACGCTTGGGCTAGAAATTGTTTACTGTACGACACCCACAAGCTTCACGGGACTCGTCCCAAGTCACTGGCACCGGTGTCCCAAATCCTAACAGATCTTCTCACAAAAACGTATGTAGCATCCGAATGGTTTGAGGTAGAAACTAATGACCCCACCATCAAAAGCTGAGACTCCCACGAACATGACCACATTCTGTTTCTATAGCATTAAGGCCAAATTCAATGTTTCATCGAATATTATTTTATGTCTACAGGGGTCCTAAAATTCTAAATCTGTTTTCTCAGTTTTGATTTTATTCCAGGTTTCTGTTTTTCAGGTTCTCACACTCACAACAATGCTTAAACCACATCAGTATGCTAGACCACTGAGGTCTGGGAAAAATTTAAGACATTTTGATTTTTGGGAGTAGTTCGAATAATTAAGTTGTGCACCAGGAAGAGACCGTTGTTTGGTTCGCAATGTTTGTTACTCAAATGTGACTCCAGAGTTTGCCAAACAAAATGGCCACTGGATTGATGAAAATAATCCTAATATTCTGCCAAGTAGGGTTAGGCT
This sequence comes from Oncorhynchus keta, assembly GCF_023373465.1. NCBI lineage: Eukaryota > Metazoa > Chordata > Actinopteri > Salmoniformes > Salmonidae > Oncorhynchus > Oncorhynchus keta. Next base: position 48,403,917 of record NC_068439.1, on the reverse strand, counting down.
ACTTTGTACTTAACATTTAATTGAGAAGGCTTTTGGGAAAGCCTTTCCATCTCTCCATGAAGACGGCTATCATAAGCATCATTGCTAATCAGTGCATCATTGCACACACAGACAGGGGCATTCCTGTGCCGTTTCGGAAAGTTGTAGGAAAATACAACTCACCGATGCATTTTGGGAATGTGCTGCTACTTCGCTTCTACTACTTGCAACCGTCTGTGGATTGCTCTTTTCACGGCCGGTATGTTCGCAATCTGAAAAGGGTGAGAGAGACTAGGAGTGGGGCTGTTGCCAGTGTGTGTGTGTGTGTAAGTGTGTGTGTGTGTGTACGGCCGATTGTCTGACAACTGGATTGGCTTCATGTTTACGCGAAACATCGTCAACACAAATTCCAGATACAGAATGTACTCGTCATGCAGCCGACTCCTTTTGTACAGTGTGTATGTTTGTGATCTTATGTTTATGAAACCCTAGAAGGAACATGTGAATTCAGCTCTTTTCTCAATGTGAGAAATTTTGAGTGGGAAATATCCTGTGCTGTTATCTTAATGATTAGCAGGGCTAGTTCAAAGATCTGAAAACAGACTGTGGTAAATCAGATTTATGTTTATGAAATCAGTTCTCGAGTGAACATTTTAACTCAAAGGTGCCCATGGAGATGTTTTAAGATTGCTTGCAATGTATTCGCCATCTGCTTGTAATTCCAAGATGGGGATGGTGTTTTGGACAGCCCCGAGATGGCACTGAGCCCAGAGGGCCCATCTACAGGTGGTTCAACTCCCTTGCCTGGTTCATCACCTTCCCAGACCCTCTCCCCAACACCCATGCACCATCCAGGAGCACCCCCACTCTCTGCCCTGAAACTCCATCAACCTCCACCCTATCTCCCCAACCCTGCTACAGTGGCAGGAAGAGGAAGACAGTGGAGGATCGTTTGGGTCACTGACATTTTGCAGCGGATGGATGAGTTAAAGAAACGGCAGAATCCAGCAAAAGCCTTCTACGACGTCATGGTACCATGGATGATGTCTATTCCTCCTGATCAATATATTCAGTTTGTAAGGGACATGACTGTCCTTCATAGGAACATTGATCAGTACCATGTCTCCGCTCAGTCCACTCAAGTGAGACAGAGCCCTCTGTCTCACGCCAAAATTGAGTGTTGTGCGATGAACACATTTGTACTGATGTTGGATAAACATGCTCTTTAACGCCCCCATAATTTCACACATTAGGGAGGTGGGTAATATACTGTTTATTGGCTTATTTTGTCGTTCACATGTTAAGTGGGTGGGTAATTTACTGGTGTTTACTTTATTTTAAATTCCATTCCCCCTTTCATCACACTTGAGAGCAGTAGTGTGTGTAATAGTGTGTTTTACATTGCAGTATTGTGTGTAATAGTGTGTTTTACATTGCAGTATTGTGTGTAATAGTGTGTTTTACATTGCAGTATTGTGTGTAATAGTGTGTTTTACATTTTTTTATCCCACCTTTATTTAACCAGGTAGGCAAGTTGAGAACAAGTTCTCATTTACAATTGCGACCTGGCCAAGATAAAGCAAGGCAGTTTGACAGATACAACGACTCAGAGTTACACATGGAGTAAAACAAACATACATTCAATAATACAGTATAAACAAGTCTATATACGATGTGAGCAAATGAGGTGAAAAGGGAGGTAAAGGCAAAAAGGCCATGGTGGCAAAGTAAATACAATATAGCAAGTAAAAAACTGGAATGGTAGATTTGCAATGGAAGAATGTGCAAAGTAGAAATAAACAATGGGGTGCAAAGGAGCAAAATAAATAAAGAAATGAAATACAGTTAGGAAAGAGGTAGTTGTTTGGGCTAAATTATAGGCGGGCTATGTACAGGTGCAGTAATCTGTGAGCTGCTCTGACAGTTGGTGCTTAAAGCTAGTGAGGGAGATAAGTGTTTCCAGTTTCAGAGATTTTTGTAGTTCGTTCCAGTCATTGGCAGCAGAGAACTGGAAGGAGAGGCGGCCAAAGAAATAATTGGTTTTGGGGGTGACTAGAGAGATATACCTGTTGGAGCGTGTGCTACAGGTGGGAGATGCTATGGTGACCAGCGAGCTGAGATAAGGGGGACTTTACCTAGCAGGGTCTTGTAGATGACATGGAGCCAGTGGGTTTGGCGACGAGTATGAAGCGAGGGCCAGCCAACGAGAGCGTACAGTTCGCAATGGTGGGTAGTATATGGGGCTTTGGTGACAAAACGGATTGCACTGTGATAAGTCGACTGCATCCAATTTGTTGAGTAGGGTATTGAAGGCTATTTTGTAAATGACATCGCCAAAGTCGAGGATTGGTAGGATGGTCAGTTTTACAAGGGTATGTTTGGCAGCATGAGTGAAGGATGCTTTGTTGCGAAATAGGAAGCCAATTCTAGATTTAACTTTGGATTGGAGATGTTTGATATGGGTCTGGAAGGAGAGTTTACAGTCTAACCAGCCACCTAAGTATTTGTAGTTGTCCACGTATTTGTAGTTGTCCACGTAAGTCAGAGCCGTCCAGAGTAGTGATGTTGGACAGGCGGGTAGGTGCAGGTAGCGATCGGTTGAAGAGCATGCATTTAGTTTTACTTGTATTTAAGAGCAATTGGAGGCCACGGAAGGAGAGTTGTAAGGCATTGAAGCTTGCCTGGAGGGTTGTTAACACAGTGTCCAAAGAAGGGCCAGAAGTATACAGAATGGTGTCGTCTGCGTAGAGGTGGATCAGAGACTCACCAGCAGCAAGAGCGACCTCATTGATGTATACAGAGAAGAGAGTCGGTCCAAGAATTGAACCCTGTGGCACCCCCATAGAGACTGCCAGAGGTCCGGACAGCAGACCCTCCGATTTGACACACTGAACTCTATCAGAGAAGTAGTTGGTGAACCAGGCGAGGCAATCATTTGAGAAACCACGGCTGTTGAGTCTGCCGATGAGGATGTGGTGATTGACAGAGTCGAAAGCCTTGGCCAGATCAATGAATACGGCTGCACAGTAATGTTTGTTATCGATGGCGGTTAAGATATCGTTTAGGACCTTGAGCATGGCTGAGGTGCACCCATGACCAGCTCTGAAACCAGATTGCATAGCAGAGAAGGTATGGTTAGACATTGCAGTATTGTTTGTAAATAGTGTTTTACATTGCAGTATTGTTTGTAATATTGTGTTTTACATTGCAGTATTGTTTGTAATATTGTGTTTTACATTGCATTTCCCTCGTGATACCTTCTCGTGATCGTAAACAAATATCTGGATACTTGTACTTTTAGCAGAAAATATTACTGTTCTGAAATCAGTCAGATTTCAGACTCCGTAAACGTGTACTCGTTTGTACATGCGCTATGTAAATTGGGTTAATGTCTTGGAGGGGGGTCTGTCCTCATTTGAAAGGCCATTACACATAACCATAACCATGTATAAGGTTATACATGGTCATGTAGATTATGTACAACAAAGACCCCAAGGATTGAAGTGACTCATTATGGTAGTCTTTGGGACAATCGGAGGTATTGAAAATGTCTTTCCTTGTTAATTAATGCTTCGTATAGGTTGTTATATGAGACAGGTATTCTCTTGTAGTGTTCAGGGGCCATTTTTTCTTCTCCTGAGTAGTAAGAGTCGTTCAAGTTCTAGCAGTTCAACCTGTAGCAATTGCAATTCATAGAGACATGTTTATTTCCTCGGCTAGTTATATCCTTTAAAAAGGTAGAGTTGAAAAGCACCTAACACCGGATCCAGAAGTTCAAATGCCATTGCTAGCTACAGTCAGAGTGCCTCGGATTCTCTCGCTTGGTTAGCTACTCTGGCCTCCCAAGCCCCTTAATGGATACACAAGCCAGACTTCCTCTCTGGGTGAAACGCAGTGATGATGTGCACAAAAGTGTGCACTGCCCCCCCCCACACCCAAAGACTCCGCTCTTTCACATGCATGCACGTCAATCAACGGCGAAGCTTGTAGCCCTTCCTTACTCTTCCCAAAGTAATTTCAACTAAAACTATTCGATATACCTAGTCTAACAGTTATGTATAAAAATAAAAATATATATATATTTTTTATAGCACAGACATCAGAAAGTGTAAAGCGTTGACTATTTCTTACTTCAAACTAATTTCACAGAAACGGTCTGCTGCCATAAGGAGCATCCATATTGCTGTACTAACAAGCACTGAAAGTTTCAGTTTGAAAAAGTTGCGGTCATTTAATTATCTTTGCTATGCTAATAGTGTCTAGTCTGATACCTGGTGGTTCTGTAGAGCTGGAAACGTCCTCTCTGCTCTATGAAACATTCTAGTTGGCGTGTTCCACTGACTGAGGGGGAAACTGTGAATGTGAAAGGGCCTGATCATTACCTACTATTCTTGGACTGTTCCTTTATTCAACAGAAGAATGTACTCTAATTTGCAACAGTACTTTTACCCAATCAAAGCTTACGCTCTTCTGGAGGAGAGTCAAAAACAGTTAGGACTGACCTCAAATTAATTGTTAGATTGTTCCCATCATATGACTTTATCTGTATCCTAATATGTTTAGTTTCCTTAGAAACTAAAAGACTCATTGTGTGCTCCTTAACATGAGTCCATGCGGTGTCTGTGTTGCCCATGAGGGGATGTGGGTCAGCTGGTTTTGTTTCTTAGGTAGCAGCATGACTGGATGAGCATACACACTACCTGTGTCCACACGCACATGGGCCTGCGGCTCTCCGGTGTGCTCTCTTAGTTTTCTGTTGCATGCATACTGAACACAACCATGAGCGCAATTAGAGTCATTTAGAGTCATTTAGCAGATGCTTTTAAACAGAGTGAATTACAGTAAGTAGTGAGTGAGTGCTTACTTTTTCCATACTATTCTCCCAAGGACAAAATGCATTAGCTCGAACAACTCAATACGGGCCTTATTGCAAGCCATTACACAACCTACAGCTTTAAATGAATTGTGAAAACTGCTCTTCTCTGTCCTGGCACCCCAAATGGTGGAATCAGCTTCCCCCTTGAAGCTAGGACAGGCAGTCCCAGAGTGCCCATTTTTTCCCGAAAACATCCGAAACCCAACTTATGATTATTATTAATTTATTTTAAAGACTTAACCAGCACTTGCACTTGACCCTCCCCACCTCTGACTACTAACAACTATGTCATTGAGGAAAAATGTACTTTCTATGCCTGTGAAATGTGGTCATCCCACCTCGTCATCTTAAGACGAATGTACTAACTGTATGTCACTCCGGATAAGAACGTCTGCTAAATGACTGTCAAATGTTATAGTGACAGCATCGTTATATCATGCCGGTAGAGTGTTCTCCTTGACTCATGTTGGGAGTTCTTGGAATATTACTCAAAGAAAAAAAAAACAGCTGATGGGCTCTCCTTTCCAATCATGGTTAACTTTGACAGTCAACATAAAAAGCTGAATGTCGGGGGGGGGAGAGACGACAACTTACAAAGCTCTCTAAATATAAGCCTAGAGCTAATGCAAGACATTTTACAAGAACTACTATAATATATAGTACTGAGCAGCAGAGCTACAGCTAATTGAGTTAACATGAACATGCAGGATTTACAAGGTTCCTACACAAATAGCCAAGTATTCCCAAGTTAAAGACAGTCAGCTCACGTGGTTTCTAGAAACTTGAGGCGAATGAATGGGAACACAGGAGAGTGAATTATGGATGAGGGGATGGTACAGTGGTTGAACTCTCCTCCATATCTTCCTGGCAGTGCCCTCACTATAAACCCAGGAGGGCCCTGGGCTGGCAAAGCCTAAACCGCCAGGTTATGGGGCTCAAATAACTCCATACTCCCCATATAGCCTAGTACAATATTTGGCCCAAACTAAACAGGTAGCCTTAATGGCTCTGAACTGGAGCTCGATCCCAGATTCCTCAAATTCGACCACATGGGGCTACCACACAGTTCTATGGGAAATAGAGCTAACTTAAAGGCCCTGGGTAGAAGTTTACCCAAATTCACTCTGGTTTACCCTCACCCAATCGTTGGTGTTTTGCCCCTAGACACTGATTCAAGGCCAGTTATGTTTTTCAGCCTAGAGACAACTTCATCAGCGGCAGTATCTCTTCCCAAGGGGGGGGGTGCAAGATTCTGTCATATCTATCTCAACACCTAATTGATTCCCCCTGATCAATTAATTGGACACGTCCCCAACGTGCTCCAGGTGAAAATTGGTTGCCGATGAAATAATTAATTACCCGAGCTAATTAATTAAGTTCTGGAGCGTGGTGATAAGTTGTGGGACACAGTGAATTAGTGACTGACATGTGCAACACTTTGCTTTGGCTCCTGAGATTTAAAAAAAGGGGGAGACACGAAATGGTGGAGACACAATTTGCCAATTTAACCTCCTTGGATTGGTCAGACAGGGTAAACAGAAGAGGAACCGAATATACTTGACCACTTCTACATGAAATTCATAATCACAACCACTTAAAACCCCTTGGGTTACTAATAGCAAATGAGGATTGACTGAGGTCAGATGTGGTTGTAGTTGATTGTGTTGAATACACCCACAGAATAAAAAGAGAGCTTGAAGCTCTGGATAAGAGCGTCTGCTAAATGACTTAAATGTAAATGTATTTAGATTAAAAAAGGAAGAAAATAACATCTCCTTGACTACTGCATGCAATTACTCAATCACTTGAAAAGTCTCGCATTATTGGAAACAAACGTGATGACAAACAATTTCACAGGTTTGACAGAGGTCAAAGATCGACCCGCTGTAACTGAAGCTGGTTGCGTTTATACTATGTACTGTACTTACATTTTATACGCTTAGGCCTATAAGTCACACGCAAAGGAAAAAAATTGACTTCAACACATCAATCCAAGCCCACACTGTAAACCCTGAATTGTGTTAAGGCGAAAGTGCTGTACAATAAATCTAGCATTGCATCTCGCCTTCTACATAATTAACAGCAAGCTAGAATCTAACATACACAGAAAATATTAAAAGTAAGAAAGGCTCTAGTCAAGGCCTACTTCTCCCTGGGCCAAAACTCTGGTTAACACACACAGCAGGAGGCCAATTACTGGTCTCCAGAGAGACAAGCGCCAATCTGTGGCAGAACTGAGTATGCAGTAAGATCTAGTCCAGTAGTGCCAAAACTAATTGTGTGGTGGCTTTATTTGTTATTTACGTTATTAGGGGTTACTATGAACCAACAGATTCTGAAACCATACGTTTAGACAAGTCTTACAAGTCGGCCTAAACTGAGGGGACACCAGGTAACTAAGCTGAACTAGGATTCAAATACAGCAGAAGATTTAAATCACAGAGGTGTAAACCTCTTCATTCATTCAGACAAACTCAGTGGTACAGGCAACAACCTCAGGTAATCTCCAATAACACCAACACTCCCTCCTGGTTGTCAGTGGTACAGGCAGGTAATGATCTGGTCTGTTTGCCCCCCGCCCTCCCCTGGCCCTCCCCACTCGCCGTGTGCACCAGGCGGTGAGGGCAGGCAATTGCTATGTGGCGTGGTCACGCTCCACACAGCGCTGGGACGACGTAGATACAGGAGAGTAGACTAGAGTATCTAACGTGGCTGCCCACTGCGCATGTGTTGAGCTAACACGGCGAGGCTGCTGATTTGTGGGACGGTGGTTCTGTAATCAGCTGAATGACCTCGTTCTAAATTATCTGAACACAGATTCCTCTACACCTTACACACACAGACAGAACTGAGTCACACATCTCACTTCAGCCAACCGTGTTGTGAGTCACACGTCTCACGTGAATCAACCATGGTGGGAGTCAACCGTGGTGGGAGTGTTAGTTGAGCATGTGTGTGAGTGCCTGCCAGTGTGTGTGTTAAATGAGTATGCTTGTGTTTGTGTGGTACTCACTGCTGCTGCTGCAGTGGTGCTTGTCGACGCTGCTCCCAGTGTTCTCCTCTCCGGCCGGCTTCCTGGTGGTTACCACGGCAGCCAGGGAGACAGGAGGCACATCCAGAATCTGGAGGTCTGCAGACAACATACAGGGTCAATAAAAAAAAATATGTTTTTTATTGTCACATACACCAGAAAGGTGCAGTGAAATGTGTTGTTTTACAAGGTCAGCCCGTAGCGCACACACACACACACACACACACACACACACACACACTTCTTCCTGACTCCAGGGCAGAACCATATCAGCCAAGATTAGGTTTTGCTGACGCAACCAAACACCAGGCAATCGAACAAGTACAAATGGATACCTTTAGCATCTCTACTGGCACATTAAATATTCACTGCTGTATTCCCTTTCAGCTAGTTGACTTCTGCTCCTAAAATATTAATTTGCGGCGGCTTTGTGTGCGTGCGCATCGCCGTGAAACGGAGGAAATCAGCAGTGATGTGTGTGACCCTAGAAAACCCCTAGTCTTTGATGAGACTGTGTTTCTAAGACAGGAGACTAGGCCTTAGCAGTTTCAATAATACGGTTGTAAAAAAGCTCTTATATGCTCAGAGTGCATGAGCCTGCACACAACCCATCCTCTTTTCCCTCCATCCCCATTTCCTCATTCCACCTCCATCAAAAGAGTGGCTTACCTCAGTTATACTCACATGCGTGTTTCTGCTCTGCCTGCAAGTTTGTGCAGGATTATTCATTGATGAATATGTGGTGTGTGTAGATTTGCACGATCCTGTATGTGTATGTTTGCATGTGTGTGGGTGATTCTGTGTATAGAATCAAGCTGAATGTATGTAGTATGTAGGAGTACAAGTATGAACATATTGTACTACCAATACTATATCTACATTCTCCTTGTGCGTGTACACTAACAAGTGCGTTTTGTGCATGATCGTCTTTCTCTGTGACTATACAAGCTTACATACAGTTGAAGTTGGAAGTTTACATACACTTCGGTTGGAGTCATTAAAACTCGTTTTTTCAACCACTCCACAAATTTCTTGTTCACAAACTATAGTTCTGGCAAGTCGGTTAAGACATCCGACTTTGTGCATGACACAAGTCATTTTTCCAACAATTGTTTACAGACAGATTATTTCAATGTATCACAATTCCAATGGGTCAGAAGTTTACATACACCAAGTTGACTGTGCCTTTAAAAAGCTTGGAAAATTCCAGAAAATGATGTCATGGTTTTAGAAGCTTCTGATAGGCTAATTGACATCGTTTGAGTCAATTGGAGGTGTACCTGTGGATGTGTTGAGGCCTACCTTCAAACTCAGTGCCTCTCTGCTTGACATCATGGGAAAATCAAAAGAAATGGGCCAAGATCTCAGAAAAAAAAATTTGTAGACCACACAAGTCTGGTTCATCCTTGGGAGCAATTTCCAAACGCCTGAAGGTACCATGCTCATCTGTACAAACAATAGTATGCAAGTAGAAACACCATGGGACGACACATTTACATTTACATTACATTTAAGTCATTTAGCAGACGCTCTTATCCAGAGCGACTTACAAATTGGTGCATTCACCTTATGACATCCAGTAGAACAGTCACTTTACAATAGTGCATCTAAATCTTAAAGGGGGGGGGGTGAGAAGGATTACTTATCCTATCCTAGGTATTCCTTAAAGAGGTGGGGTTTCAGGTGTCTCCGGAAGGTGGTGATTGACACAGCCGTCATACCGCTCAGGAAGGGGATGCGTTCCCTCTCCTAGAGATGAACGTACTTTGGTGCGAAAAGTGCAAATCAATCCCAGAACCGCAGCAAAGACCTTGTGAAGATGCTGGAGGAAACGGGTACAAGTATCTATATCCACAGTAAAACGAGTCCTATATCGACATAACCTGAATGGCCGCTCAGCAAGGAAGAAGCCACTGCTCCAAAACCGCCGTAAAAAAGCCAGACTACGGTTTGCAACTGCACATGGGGACAAAGATTGTCTTTTTGGAGAAATGTCCTCTGGTTTCATGAAACAAAAATAGAACCGTTTGGCCATAATGACCATCTTTATGTTTGGAGGAGAAGGGGGAGGCTTGCATGCCGAAGGAAACCATCCCAACCGTGAAGTACGGGGGTGGCAGCATCATGATGTGGGGGTGCTTTGCTGCAGGAGGGACTGCTGCACTTCACAACATGTGGGCATCTTGAGGAAGGGAAATTGTGTATATATTGAAGCAACATCTCAAGACATCAGTCAGGAAGTTAAAACTTGGTCGCAAATGGTTCTTCCAAATGGACAATGACCCCAAGCATAGTTCCAAAGTTGTGGCAAAATGGCTTAAGGACAACAAAGTCAAGGTATTGGAGTGGCCATCACAAAGCCCTGACCTCAATCCTATAGAAAATTTGTGGGCAGAACTGAAAAACATGTGAGAGCAAGGAGGCCTTCAAACCTGACTCGGTTACACCAGCTCTGTGAGGAGGAATGGGCCAAAATTCACCCAACTTATTGTGGGAAGCTTGTGGAGGCTACCCGAAACATTTGACAGAGGTTAAACAATTGAAAAGGCAATGCTACAAAATACTAATTGAGTGTATGTAAACTTCTGACCCACTGGGAATGTGATGAAAGAAATAAAAGCTTAAATAAATTCTAGAAATTATTAAAATAAAGTGGCAAATTTACGCACTTATCAACCGGTCATCCCTACTGCCTCTGATCTGGCAGACTCGATAAAAACACACACTTTGTATGTAAATGTCTGAGTGTTGAAGTGTCCCTGGCTTTCCGTAAATAAATAAAAACAAGAAAATGGTGCGATCTGGTTTGTTTAACATCAGGAATTTGACATGTGTACTTTTGATACTCAAGTATATTTTAAACCAAATACTTTAACTCAAGTAGAATTTCACTGGGTGACTTACCTTTTAATATCACAGAGTTACACATGGAGTAAAACAAACAGACAGTCAATAATACAGTAGAAAAATAAGTCTATATATGATATGAGTAAATGAGGTGAGATAAGGGAGGTAAAGGCAAAATAAAAGGCCATGGTGGCCAAGTAAAACACTGGAATGGTAGATTTGCAGTGGAAGAATGTGCAAAGGAGCAAAAAATAAAAAATAAAATAAAATACAGTAGGGGAAGAGGTAGTTGTTTGGGCTAAATTATAGATGGGCTATGTACAGGTGCAGTAATCTGCTCTGACAGCTGGTGCTTAAAGCTAGTGAGGGAGACGTGTTTCCAGTTTCAGAGATTTTTGTAGTTCGTTCCAGTCATTGGCAGCAGAGAACTAGAAGGAGAGGCGGCCAACGGAAGAATTGGTTTTGGGGGTGACCAGAGAGATATACCTGCTGGAGCACGTGCTACAGGTGGGAGATGCTATGGTGACCAGCGAGCTGAGATAAGGGGGGACTTTACCTAGCAGGGTCTTGTAGATGACCTGGAGCCCGTGTGTTTGAGGAAGAGTATGAAGCAAGGGCCAGCCAACGAGAGCGTACAGGTCGCAATGATGGGTAGTATATGGGGCTTTGGTGACAAAACGATTGGCACTGTGATAGACTGCATCCAATTTATTGAGTAGGGTATTGGAGGCTATTTTGTAAATGACGTCGCCAAAGTCGAGTATTGGTAGGATGGTCAGTTTTACAAGGGTATGTTTGGCAACATGTGTGAAGGATCTCTTGTTGCGAAATAGGAAGCCAATTCTACTTAAAATGACTCAAGTAAGTCTCTTTAACTTTATTCAAGTATGACAGTTGGGTACTTTTTCCACTACTGAGCCTTAAGCTAAAGCAACACTCTGGCAATCCTACATGCAAGGAACATGTGTGTGTGTTTGTGTTCCTCACCCCTCTTCCTGCGTGACTCCTTGATTTCCTCACACATGCGATTGAACTCTGGGTCGAGCTCAGAGGCCAGCATGGCATGCGCGGTGTCCTTCAGACTGCACGCTCTGTGGCGGATGATCTTATCTGGAGGGAGAGAACACACTGTCACTAATACACGCACATGCACTCAATTCTGTATTGGCATTGTAGATACATTACACCTACAGATTCAATTACACCTACAGATTCAATTACTTCGGCCTAAAGAATCACATGACAGATATTAATTTGGGCCTATGAGGTTGATGCCCTGCCATCGTTCTGTCCCTGCCTCTGCCCTTCACAAGCACACCCTCTGCTGGCCACAACACAAACTACTGGATGTGTCCCTGCCTGGCCTCCAACACAGGGAGCAAGGGATAATTGTTCTCTTACTGTTTGGATGCAGACAAAATAGCTGCCTTTGGTGGTGAATGTAAGGAGACAAACCTCAGGCATACAGTCACTCTCCTCCCTTCTCACTGACACACACATATTGCATATCTAACACACACACACACACTTCCCTCTAACAAAAACATCTTTATCCTAAAAGCTGGTTGTCAGTGAGTTGAGTGTTTGTACGAGCACGCATGTATGTGTGTAAACAGACATCCTCCTCATTATGCCACACAACCAACAGGTTCAGAAAGAGGGCCAGAGAGGTCGCCATCTGACAGCTTCTAACCACTAATTGGAAGACCGTGTGTGCGTGGTACAGTCCTGTACTGTCTGTCAGAGTATGGGGCGACAGGGTGCAGGGCAGTGTTGAGTGGAGGTCTGTACCATTATCGAACCCCGTGTCACCTCTGTCGAGAGCTGACAAGGACATTCTGCCACCTACTCTCTGTGTTATGTGTAAACAGGGTTTGCTGCGAGTTTGAAAATGTTTTGGTGTTTGTCTAGAGTGGTGGAGCTGGTTTGTTTGTGAATGCAGGGTTTACTCTGTGTTGAGCAGACAGATTTAGTTTTCTAACTTAATGAAGTTCGAAGAAACAGGGGAACAAGACCTTCCTTCAAGACAGCAGAGTACAGCCTCTGCTTTCACTGCAAACAGGATGAGGAGGAGAAATGGAAGAGCGGAGTGGAGGAAAGGAGGAAGGGAAGAAAAAGAAAGAATAGGAAGAGGGGGAGAAGAGGACTATTTGGAAGACAAAGGAAGAGGACAAAACACAAGGTGTATTTGTCAGGGTCTCAGAGCTCACAGTGGGGAGGGAGGGGCCTTTAGTGGATCATTTGTGGCCACTGCATTCAAACAAAGGACCTGGCCTTCCGCCTGCCTGCAAAATCACAGATATGATTTATTCATCTGTGTGTGAGCTCGTGTATGAAGCTGCATTTAAATCAAATTGTATTTGTCACATGCTTTATAAACAGGTGTAGACCAACAGTGAAATGCTTACTTACAGGCCCTTCCCAACAATGCAGAGAACTAAAATAAATAATAGAAAACCAAATATATATATATATATTTTAAAAAAAATAATAAATACACGAGTAACAATAACTTGGCTATATACATGGGGTACCGGTACAGAGTCGATGTGCAGGGGTACCAGTTAATAGATGGGAATAAAGTGAAGAATAATAAACAGTAACAGCAGGGCATATGATGAGACGAGTGGGGGGTCAATGAGATAGTCCAGGTAGCTATTTGGTTAACCATTTAACTGAGCAACAAGCAGTGAGAAAGAAACCTCCTTTAGTTTAGTTGGCCCACAGATGTACAGTATCCCAGGGAGATGGAGACAAAGAGGCTCCCTGAGAAATACAACGTCCAGTTTAATTGAATGCTGTCGGGTCGCTGGGCTTCCATTTATTTGGCTTTCAATTAACGCCACAGCATACGATGGGAACTTGAGTTCTTACCGTTCTTCCCACTATATTCATTCCAATTGCTTATGGATTATTCATAAACCTAAATCCATTCCTACAACCTTCACTTTCATGTAAACACCAACACAGCCTGCGTATTTAAATAATGCATGTTATTCTAATCGATTAGTTAACACCTTTTCGCAAGTGACAACCCCTGCTATATTCAACTGTGTGGGAGTGTGGGTTTCAGTGTTGCAGAATAAGCTCATTTATGGTGGTCCTACGGTACATTCCAATGACTTGATAGAAATGACTTTACAATTAAAATGACAGAAAATGTTTAAATTTGGTGTGTTGTTTTGGATATCGTCTAGGCCTAGATGATCACGGCTGGCTTTCAAATAAGATAACCTTTAACATAAACCCTGCCTTCTCTTGAGATTAAAGTGATATTTACAGTTTAATTTGAAGATCTGAATTGCCAATGTTTGTTAGTTTAATGTGTCAAGGAGCGTTTGGCCGGTAGGGATATCCTTGTCCCATCGTGCAATAGAGACTCCTGTGGCAGGCCGGGCGCTGTGCACACTAACCAGCTCGCCAGGTGCACGGTGTTTCCTCCGACACATTGGTGCGGCTGGCTTCCGGGTTGGATGCACGCTGTGTTAAGAAGCAGTGCGGCTTGGTTGGGTTGTGTTTCGGAGGACATAAGGCTTTCCCGAGCCCGTACGGGAGTTGTAGTGATAAGACAAGATAGTATCTACTAACAATTGGATACCACAAAATTGGGGAGAAAAGGGGGTAAAGTTTTTAAAAAGTTATTTAAAAAAAAAAAAGAGAAACAATATATAATTGTAAGAAAATGGATTTAAAAGTGCTAAAATGTTCAGGGGGAGGACAAAGTCCTACAGGAATGATTGAAGAATGAAGCCAGTGTTAAACATGAGCTTTGCTACACAGAAAGCAGCTCCATTTTTACACTCAAATCAGTAGGCCCATATCGATACCTTTAATAATATCATTAGCTTTAATAACCTGCAAAAGAGCTGTTCGTTCTCAAAAAACTCCGCACTAAGATACACTGACGAGTCACTTTAGATGTCACAAGCAAGTCTTGACATGGGCTTCGAATTCAAAAAAAGACTGGTGCACTTCACAAAATAGATGGCATCATGAGGGAGGGAAAAGTATGTGATTATATTGAAGCAACATCTCAAGACATCAGTTAGGAAGTTAAAGCTTGGTCGCAAATGGGTCTTCCAAAAGGACAATGACCCCAAGCACACTTCCAAAGTTGTGGAAAATGGCTTTAGGACAACAAAGTCAAGGTATTGGAGTGGCCATCACAAAGCCCTGACCTCAAACCTATAGAAGATATCGGGGCAGAACTGAAAAAGCATGTGCGAGCAAAGAGGCCTACAAACCTGACTCATATATATATATATATATATATATATATGTGTCTAATATAATGGGTGTATCTAATACAGTGGGGCCAAAAAGTATTTAGTCAGCCACCAATTGTACCAGCCACCAAATGTATGTATGTATGTAATGCCGTCGTGACTGAGGGCAGAACAGGCGACAGAAATGGTTTTGCATAACACGCTCCGATTACAATGGGCCAAAAAGTAGATGTCTCAATTCAGTGCATATTAATCTTATTAATCTTAAAATAGTAGACATTAATGAGTGTGTCTCCAGACCCCTCCTGTCTCAGCCTCCACTACTTATGCTGCAGTAGTTTATGTGTCAGAGGGGCTAGGGTCAGTTTGTTATATCTGGAGTATTTCTCCTATCTTATCCAGTGTCCTGTGTGAATTTCAGTATGATCTCTCTAATTCTCTTTCTTTCTTTCTTTATCTCTCTGAGGACCTGAGCCCCAGGACCATGCCTCAGGACGACCTGACATGATGACTCCTTGTTGTCCACAGTCCACCTGTCCGTGCTGCTGCTCCAGTTTCAACTATTCTTCCTGCGGCTATGGAACCCTGACCTGTTCGATGTGATTACTATTATTTGACCATGCTGGTCATTTATGAACATTTGAACTTCTTGGCCATGTTCTGTTATAATCTCCACCCGACACAGCCAGAAGGGGACTGGCCACCCCTCATAGCCTGGTTCCTCTAGGTTTTTCCTAGCCACCGTGCTTCTACACCTGCATTGCTTGCTGTTTAGGGTTTTAGGCTGGGTTTCTGTACAGCACTTTGATATATCAGCTGATGTAAGAAGGGCTATATAAATATATTTGATTTGTAAGCAAGTTGTGAATATCCAATGGAGATTGTCAATAGTATATACAGTAAATGTTGTGGTGGATTAAAACAAAAAGATTAGAGGGCTGTGACCTCCCTGTGAACAGAAGTTATGTTGTCGTAATTAAACCATTTTTGTTTTTGCTGATTAAGATTTAGTATAGGGAAAACTAACTAAATGTTTATTTTAGGAAAGGATTAAATGTTTCATAGGTGGTTTCCTTGGGAGAGCAGTTAGTGAAATTCTGCAGTTCTATTACGTATAAAGGTGCCCAGATCAGGCAGTAAAAGGTGCTTCCAATTAAGCAAGTCCTGGCCATTTGTTTGCTTTCGCCCTACGTTTTACCACACCCACAAACACACCCACGTTATGAATATTTGGTAGTGGGGTCAATACAGTGTCTGATTTAATACGTGGATTTATTTTATTTGGTTTTAGTAGAATCTTCACGGGTTAGAAACGATGCACCTTAAATGGCACACAAATGAAATGTACTTAAGTATCCATTGTCCGAATTTTGGTTCACAAATTCTCCTGACAAGAAATGTACTGAATAACTCAATGTAAACCTGGTACACAGAATGTTTGAAATGTCTTTAAATACACACACACGCTCCTAAAAGTCCCTCCATGTACCTGAGGGCTCCTTGTCAGGGTTGTACTCCAGGGCATTGCTGCAGATGAGGTCTATGTCCACCAAGAAGTTCTTGGCCGTCAGGTATTTATGGGTGTCGATCTTGGTCATGACCGTAGATAGATCCATAGGCTGAATAATTACCTCCAGGTAGTCTGACACCTGAGAGGGAGGGGAGGGAAAAAGTCAATTTATAGTGGTGCAATTCACTCCATTTAAATCAAAATCAGTTAAGAGGAATTGGTCCAGCAGTGTCAATTCTCTAGAAGCAGTGCAATACTCAAATAGAGGCGAGAGGGTGAGGGGACAGGACTCAAATAATGACGCAACCTCCCTAGGGTACCTCATTACTTTTTTATCATTACTGTATCTAGTTAGGTATACTGTGATATCTAGTATCTACATCAAGCAATCTCTGTGTTGTTACCCACCTCCTCAATGTCAACAGGTTTGCTGAAGATGTTGAAGCGTTTGTCTATGGCGAGGCGCTTGGTGACGTCCCTGAGGAACAGACGCAGTTCTCTCAGAGTGTTCTCCTCCTGGTCGGCCAGGCGAAGCTGTTCCTCGTGGGAGAGAACCCTGGGGCCAGGGACCTCCGCTACCGGAAGCACCTCCTCACACAGCAGGGCTAACGAGATAAGAGGATAGAGTAGGCGAGTGAGTGCGTGTTTGAGACTGCTTCTCAAACACGCACACTGCTTCTCAGGCAAGAGTGGTCTCGGGCCTGACGCCTGCACTACTGGTAGGACCTCAGCATGACAAAAAGCAAGTGAAGTGAGAAAAGTTGAGTGTGTGTGTCTGTTAGAGAATGTGTTCTCCTCCGAATCTCCTACTCTAGGTTGATCCTTGTGGGAGAGGTGAGACACTCAGACGCGGGGGTGCATCAACTTCTTTCTAAAGATATCATCAACAAATGAATAAAAACCCTGAACCCCCAGTCTCTGGCCTAAAGAGAATGATGTGGTTGCTGAATTCCAAATCAACCCCTAACCACCTGGGCACTCCTGTCAACCTGAAATTATTGGAACAGGATGCGACTGAAATATGAGATTTGCTTTATATAATACCCAGCCTCTCGCTTAATTAAAACACCTATCCAGTTTGATCTACAATTAGATCTGCTGCTGATAGTCATTAGTAGCCTACCAAACTTGCTAACAGCCAGTCGCTAATGGCCTGGTACTCAGCACACTCTAGTCCTAATCCCTCAGACATCAATATAAATGCAATGAACAAATCAAACTTCATGAGAGCCCTGGCATTCAGAGTTTGAGCGGATCACCTGTTGCAGCAGAGACCGCTCCTCATATCTGGTTGATGCATTGAATGACAGTGTTGCACAACATTTCTATAGGCCAGTGGGTCAACAACTGGTCGATCTTTAATTTATTCAACAAAAAGATTGCCACTGTTGGCGGTAGGTGTACTTCATGCAGCAGCCCTAGCACTGGGAAGACAATTGTTCCTATTTGGAAACATTTCATGTGCCTGAAGTTACAACTCCACCTACCCGGCAGGCCCAGAGAGCAAATCAAGTGCACCTATAGGCCTACCACTGGCCAATCAGTTAGCTCAGATAACCGTGTTTCCTCAAGCCATAGACTAAAAAGAAGCCTCAAATGCACAGCAAAGTTGATACTGTGAGATGTCAAAACTTAAATCCATGACTTAACGAATACAGCAAAGAGCTGCTGTTTACGAGTAAGTTCCTGTTTAAGTTGTTAGTCATCACTGTAAACACTTTGTTCAACACTTATAAACCATAAAATGTGCATTCTCCCTACATCCACTCAAGCTACAACAAAAACTGCAGAAGCAATGAATAGCATAGCAGTGTTTCGATAAGCTTGCATTGAAGCGGCTTCTCTCTTAATATCGAGGAATATTTCACTCTCGTCATAGGAGTAACAACATGAATTGGTGCATGAAGCAGAACTAATGCAGTGCGACTTCAGTTTCACCATCAGCTGGAAGACTGTCCCCTTATCTCAGCAGATGGGGGGGTAGGATGAGAGGCAGCCTCATTGCTGTTCCCTCCCTCAGACTGGCAATCAGACGCAGACAATCACTCCGGTAATTATTTTTGTATGAATTAC